>NC_056731.1:512668870-512861370 GCF_019279795.1 Protopterus annectens
AAAGAGCAAGTGTGCATACCACACTGACTTCAAAACTGTCATTGCTTTGTAGTTTTTGCCTCATGCACTTGATGCAGGCCTCCAAACTCTCATCCTCCACAAGACCTGCTGATGTCATCTACAATAAGACTACCTAAAACCATACCAATGTCAATCTTAAGCTGTGGTGTATACATTAAGTACTGTGATCTGTAATGTGTAAAACTAGACAAATAGGGGTTCTAATCTTATTCCGGCCAACTTGGTATGTGTGCTGTGCAGTGTTCTGTAGGCATAAACAGCTTGTGGTACTATTCTCACTGCAGCCAAGTTTCTGGATGTTAGAGCATTTTACATTAGCCTATGGGATCATAGGCTCATTGGAATTTACTAGGCTAGAGGCCCTAGTAACCTTAAAATCCTAGCCAGTGTTATCCTTATTTAAATGATCAGTACCTATTGCCAATGTGCAAGATGGACACAGGTGGAACTGCCATGTTGAAATTATGGTCACCTAGCCAATCATACAGATTGCATCTAAAGAGGGCCAATGAGGTGTTCTGTTTGACATGATGTGGGAGTCTGTTCCAAAGGTGTGTTAAACTCTGGTAGACAATTCTCTCCCTCCAGTAGGTTGTATTAATGTCACATACCAGATTAAGGTCTATACAGTGAGTAACCCATGCACCATTTGACTTATGGATATGCAGCAATTCCAATAGACAAGGGTCAGAGATTGCTTCATATGCAAGAAAGAGATCACCTCTGAATAGTCTGTAGGACACATGCTAAAGTGACAGTGATATTAGATGATTCCCATGGACAGATGCTAAAGACCTGAATTCCCCTTGTGAGGAACCTATGTGGTCTCTCTAATTGCTGCAGGTGCTTGGAAAGGTACATATCAAAAGGGCCGTTATACTCAATTATTGGTTTGCTGAGGGAAGAGTACATGGAGGTTATAACACCTACTTTTTCTGGAGATAATACTCTCATGTATTACATGAGCATGATAGAATGCCTTCTTACCATTTTGGAGACATGGTGAGCTAAGGTAAGTTAGTTGTCGACCTGTGTACACAGGTCCCCCACCCCTGAGTATATATGTCAGGTGTTGCTATTGATGTGGTACTTAGCAGGAAAATCACTGTTCCTGAAAGCAATTATAATACATATATTTGCATTGCTTTTAGGGCCATGACTTTGGCAATAATCATTTGTTGAAGTAAGGCCCTCATATAGGATGTTGGCATACTTTGGAGATTCTATGACCACTCTCAATTTGCAGACATCAGCAAACCTTGTCAGCCACAGAGATATACTTTGTGTTTGTACTTTGTAGAAATGGATTCCAAACAGTAGAGGACCCATGACTAAACCCTGTGGAACACGACTGGTTATACCTCTGCTATTGGAGGTGGATTCCTCTATTTTGACTATACGACTTCTATTACTGAGATTGTGAATGACCCCTCTAATGATATAGGGGTTGATGCCTGGTTGGGTGTGTCTGTCAATGATGGCTGAGTAGGGGATAGTGTCCAAATGCTTTGGCTAAGTCCATGTAGGCTGCATGCACAGATTTCCTCTCATCCAGGTCCTTGGTGGCTGTCTCAAAGATGTCCATCAGGTTTAACAGGCATGATCTCCCTTTGACATATCCAAACTGTGTGAGTCAACTGTGTGGAGATTAAAAATATCTTTGTTTATAAGGTCCATGATGATATGCCCCATGGCCTTGCAGATATGGCTAGTCAGGATAATAGGTATATAGTGTCTGGGGTCAGTGGATGCACCATCTCTGTGCAAGCGGATAACAGTGGCTGTTTTCCAGTCAGCTGGGACAAAGCCAGTGGTTACACTATGATTGCAACGAGTTCCCAATGGTGCTACTACTCCATGTTGTAGTCCATGTAGGACTCGGCATGGGATGTTATCAGGTCCCATACATACTGTGTTTTTGTCCTTAGAGAGGCCATTTTTTGCCTGCTCTTTAGAGACACAAGGTAGGGAACAGGTGGTAGGGATATCATGGGGTACATGCGGTGTTGACAGGGGAGTGATGGTTTCATGGAATCTGTCAGTCAGCAGGTTAGCTATGTTAACAGGCTCTCTATATGTGGTATCATTAACTATGAGTTCAGCATAAATGTGGGCCTTTCCTTTTGGGTTACAGATGTAACTATAGAATGCCTTGTGGTTGTCTTTTGTGGAGGAGGCTAATTTGGACCCATACTTTGTTTTGGAGGACTTCACAACAACACTTATTTGCTAGTTTAAACTGAGGAGGGAGTGTTTCCAGTTTAGGGGGCTCCCTCCCTCCTACCTTTAGACAGCAATGTCTTCCTATTATTGTAAAGCCTGTTACTGGCTGTTGTCCACCAGGCAGGTTTGCTTCACCATAAGGAGCTTGTTGTGCTCCTGTCAGGTACAGCTGAGTCAATGCAGTCATACAGGTGTTTGTATAAAGCACTGGTGTAGAGCTCAGCATAGTTACCCATTACATCTGAGGGAGGAGGCACAGTGAAGCTATTTATAGGAGGCTATAATCTAACTTAGTGAATGTTGCTAGTATATTTGCTGCAAGGGGGGTGTCAGGTGTGATATCTACTTTGAATGAGACTGATTTGTGGTCAGATCTCACCAGGGATGAACTCACAGTGGGGGTGCTACAGTGTTCACCCACATTGGTAAGCACCCGATCCAGTATGTTAGCTTCCCTTGTGAGGGTGTCAAGCAGCTGGTCCAAGGCATTGAAGCTAATGAAATTGAGTAACCTTTGGGCAATTGAGTTTGAGCATGAGTAATCTACCTAGTCGGTGGGTAGTAAATATCACCCCAAACCATGGTGTCCAGATGTATCTTGATAGACTCATGTAGATCCCAATAAGCAGAGTGGGTGTCCTGAACCATGGATGGGCTCCTGTAGCTTGCAACAACTTGAATAGGTGCCCCACAAACAGTCAACAGCACCTGGAGTGCATCCATTGAATCATACTGTGTAACCAATGTGGGTGTGTCTATATCCTTAACAAATATTTATACACTGTCACAATTATTATGCACACCATCAGCTTGAGGTCTACACATGTGGAAAGAGGTATAGGCTGGTACAGCTGTGGTGTTCTTCACAGCCTTGAACCTGGTGTCTGTGACTTCACAAAGGTCTGTGTGTTCCAAGGTGAGGACAGCTTCCAGTGACTGCAGTTTCCTGTTGACACTCCTAGCGTTTAGCAGCATAACATTTAGGTTGTTTGTACATGGGGGGTTATTACATTAGAAATTTTGTCCTGAGACACCACCTAAAAGGGGCACTATGGGGGTGGAAATAGCCTTGCCTAGTAGCCAAAATCCCAGGGGAGGCAGACAAAGACCATCTGTGGCAAAGCATCGAGGTCTGTTGAGCATGTCATCCCAGACTTACAGATAGTGGATCCCCTTAGACTGACACCAGACGCTAAGCCTATTATTGAAATCAGTCACCTTCTGTTTGTATTTAGGCATCATCCAAGGTGAAGGTAAAATGCAGCTGATGGTCAAGGGCATACCTGCCTGAGACATATAGTGTGAGAGCTCAGTCATGTCTGTTGTCACACGGTCCAGAGAGGTACGTCTCAAGTCTTATACACAACATGAACTATTATGTAGTCATAACAGTACCTGTTGTTGACAGATTTGAGTGTATGTATGATATGCCACTTCCTGGCACCTTTAAAGACAGTGGACCATGACCTTTCCCTTATCTAGCCTGGTGAGAGGGACATGATGCATTCACCTATGACTAATATGTTTGAATTTGTGCTTTGCTGTAAGGGTTTGACCAGTGAGACAGTGGTGCATTAGCTATTATGTGTACTGTGTTCTGCAGAGGTTGTATTATGTGCAGTGTGCTTGCTTTTCTGTTTGTGAGGTGTCTGGTGATTAGGTATGTTTCTGGTATGGACCTCTGCATATGGAGGTATGTGTGATGTGGGTTTGGGTGGAATAGGAGGTGAAGTGGGCATGTTGGCACCCCGCTCATTGTCATATGTACTGACAGGTGTGTGAGAGAGCATGAATTCAAGGTTTTTAATGTAGATGCATCTCTCACACTCTGTCTTTGTGTGGAGTAGGAGTATACATTTGAGAATGCTGTCGACATCTCTGCAGCAGTCAGAGATAATGCCATTAGCAATAGATTATTGCTTGTGTATACATCACAACAGGCCATGGTTAGGCAGTGGCTTAACAGATGCTTACATGTAACAGGTTATTACCCTTATGGTGTCATTATAAGGTAAAACAGTACCTGACAGTGTGGGATAACATGGTAGATTGAGTACACTGCTTTGTCAAGCTTGTGAAACTTGCATGACCCATAATCCTGTTATTAGGCAGGGTCACAACAGCATACTTACAAATGTGATAATGTACAACTCCAGCAAAGTTAGAGTCATGCTGCTACACCCTTGGGGTTCATAGCCTCAAACACACTCTCTGAAGGCACTCTTTGCAGTGAAGATGTGCATGTCCATGCATGCACAGGCAACTTGTTCAACGTTGCATTCATTACATTAGCCTTATAAGTCTACAGTGTCTGTCAAACAACCAAACAGCAAATGGATGTTGTGTGAAATGATGTGGAAACACAGTTTAGTGTTCCAGGAACATAAATGTACAGTATGCCATACCTAGGACATATGGGAGGGACAGAGACACTGTCCAAAGGTTGCTACTCCTTTGCAGAAGGCCTCACATCCATGTCACGCAGATCACCGCCATTACACTGTTGAAGGCCAGGCTGCATGAATTGTTGTGAAACAGTTACCTAACATGGATCACTGCAGCTGTGGAGCTTGATACAGCAACCTTTGACATCTATGTCACCTGAGACTTAACCTTAGATTGTGATGCAGCAGCTGTGCTCCTAATCACCATCAGGTCAGTACCCTAGTCAAATACTATGACCCTCAGAACCCAAGGCATAATACATGCAAACATCAAATAATTGGTCTGGTTGCTAACAAAGGCTTCTACCTGGAAAAGGCTACAACAAGCCTACAGAGACTCGCATCATGTAGGGCAAGTGTGTAGGTCAACAAACAGGCTCTGGCCTGCTTCTTACCTTGAGCTTGGTGCTAACATTTTGCTTCTGAGAGACAAACAATAGGAGCTTTGTATCTCACCAGAGTGAAGTCATGTTGTGACCAGCAGTAGTAGTAGGCAGGCAGCAGCAGTTCAGGTAAATCACCTCTTTTCAGCATTCTTCACAAGGTAATTGTTTGTTTTCAGTATGCACTGTTGGATTAGTGTATAGCTTCAGAATAACTGCCTAAATACTCCATCTTTACCTTCACAGGGTATGCATATCAGTTCCCCTTCCAGTGTCTGGTTGTGCTCTATATAGACTCAGACACCTTGGATGACATTTTTCTTGGATACCATGATGGCACTAACTCCAATATCGAGTTGCACACAGGACAACCAGCATGCAGTGTCAAGCTTTGTCCCCATAGTTGCAGAACAGATACTTGTGACATTGAGTGATATTCTCAATATAACCGTTTAATCAACAATAAAGGATATGTTGCCATGGATATGATGACTCCCACTGTAACCTTTACCACCCTGGTAGATATGGACATACTGAGGCAAAGTAGAAATCACCCCATATATGGGATATATAAATGAAACAATACAACAATTTAATTATATGTTAAATTGCACTGTGGAAAAGGAATGTCATTTGTTTTTTTAAGAATAGGATTGAATATAATATGAGTAAAAATTAATGGCAAAGTTTAAAAAATTTAAGTAAAAGGGGTGAATTTGGTGTTCAAACTGGCTGACAAGGGGGCAAGCTTGTTGTCTTCCATTATTCATAATACTTAAAAATGTGTAAACAACATATGAATAATGAGGAGGTTTATACAAAGGTGGAGGTCAGTGATTACAAAAAAGCTTTAACATAGTACGAAGAGTTGTTAGACAAGGGCTTGAGGCTTTTGTCCCCATGTAGGCCAACTTATTCATGTTTTTTTGAAAATGTCTATATCTATAGGAATTAATTTTTTAAGAGGCATGTAATAAAGTATTTATTTTATTTACTGGTTTATTGATGATTTAATTTTCATCTGCAAGGGGGTCCATGAAGAGGTAACAGAATTTATTGAAAGTTTACACAGAAACAGATTTATTATTCATTTTGATGGCTTGCAGAAAGGAAGTAAAGTCAATTATTTAGATATTACTATAGAAGGGCAGATTAATGGAAAGTTGAAAAAAGAGGCGATCTCTGCCTAACATACAAAGCTATGTTAAACCCAGAGCTGTTGGACATGCTGCACTTAAAGAAATCCCAATCCCTAAACCTTGTCACTAAAATAAACAGAACATGCTGGAGGGGTAGATTCCTGACCCAGAGACTTCCCATACTCTGGAACAAACTACCTATCTATATCAAACAAAGCTCTTCAATAGCACTCTTCAAGAAAAATCTTGCTGATTGGATGGGAAATAGGAAATTCACCCCGGGAATCACGTCTGTGGCTCTGCTCGACGGGAGCACAGGAAAATCATTTTCTTGGGTGGCGAAAGCCAGGGTACCTTTTTGGCTAGGCTTATATAGGCCCTAGGGCCAATAGCCTAGTACCTACCTATGAACCTATAAAATGCACAGGAAATTTGAACAAGACCACATGATACATGGTTAAGCTGTCATCCACCACATACATTGGAATCCATTCCATATGGGGAATTACTTAGCGTTAAAAGGTTATGCAGTGATGCACAGGAATGCAAACGTGAAATGTATAGAACAATTAACATGTTCTTAGATAGGGGGTATGATAGGGAAAAGGTATGGGAGGGGTTTGATAAAGTGGTGGGGAAGAGCAAGAAGCTATGTTGTAATAGAAAAAGAAATAGTTACGAAATAAATGAAAGAAAGAATGAATGGGAAAGTTTATATTTTGTTTCAAAATACACTTCTTTTTCAGGAAAGCTAGAAAACCTGGTAAGGTATTTTGGAACTATGTAAAAAGGGAAGTAAATTTCTTAAATAATACCAAACTAAGTTTTTCCTTTAAAAGAGGAAGAAATATTAAGGACATTTTGGTACATGGGAGGTTTAGAATGCCCAAAACAGAAAGAAGCAGTGAGTTATTATTTAAAGGAACTTATCCGTGTGGCACCTGTACAGGATGGCAGTATGTTGTTTGAAGTTTCCCTTATATTAATGGAAAAAGTTTGATGAACAGGGAACTTTTAGTTGTAGTAGTGGGGAAATAATATACGGACTCAAGTTCCCCGTGGAAAATTTTACATAGGGGAGAGCAAAATAAGTTTTTCTACCAGACTCAAGGAACGTGTGAGAGATATTTAAAAAAAAAAAAAACAGTTTAGTCCTGTGGCAGAGCATTTCCATAGCTGTCATAATGGAGATCCAACAGGATTGCAAGCAACAGTTTTGGAACAGTTAAATAATGACCTTATAACACCTGATGGTATTAAATACAATTTGAAAAGGAAGGAATCTATTTTTATTTTAAAATTGAATACACTCTTTCCAAAGGGTCTTAACAGGGAGTGTAATTGGAAATGTTTATATGAGATGACTTTAAGGATTTTAATTATATTAATTGTTTAATTGATTAATAGGAATGATATGGTGTATTTAAGGAACTTAGAGGAAAGTAAAAGCATACTCTGTAAAGGCTAACAACAGCTGCGGTGCTAGAGAATTTATTCTTGTTTTTTTATTTTAATAAAAGTGTTCATGTTAACTCAAAACAATTTAGACTCAACTGGCCTTGGTCGTTCATGTGGCATTTTATAGAAATCACCCCATGTTTACTAACAACTACTTCATAATCAAACAAACTGATATGGTATGTGAGAGACTTAGACACACAATGTCACTGGAGGCAAAGCTCTCACATAAAAGTACCCCTAATGTTAATAAGGTAGTTAGTGGTACACACGTCACACCCATCACTTAAAATCCAAAGCAGACAGGAGCTGAGCTGCTGACATGTAACTTGTATAAATCACAAACACCTCATAGAGAAAGTCCAGATAACAAATACCCTCAGCAGCCATATATGCACTCTGTGAAAACAACACACATATCAATACATAGATCGACATCTAGAGGAGGCCCATCCTGTAAGCCCATAAGTCAAGCCAACGCACACTCCAAGATTCTAGTTATTACAGACTTCATGCAAATGAGGAGTTGTCACTGACTTCCACACTGACACAAAAGTTCTCCAGGAGTGGCTGACACAGACATACAGCTGTTGTGAGAGCCATGGGCTAACACTAAATACCAAGAAATGCACAATACTATCCTTTGGGAAGTCATCCACCCTCATATTACCAGTATACCTCGAACAAATGATGAGGTAGTCAGTGACTTATGGACACAGATAGTGATCTAGCCTTTGCCTGTCATGTGTCTGTAATATTGTGGACATCATTCGATGTTGTGAAACCTATAAACAAAGGTATGGCACATAAATCCAAGGATGCCATTGTTCCACTGTAATCGGCATTTATCAGGCCTGTCATTGGTACAATGCTACCTTTGGTATGTAAGTAACCAGGCATATCCAACAACTGTAACATCCACAGAGGTTCCTCAGTACAGCACTACATGGTGTACATAGCATGTCCTATGCAGACCACGTCAAGACTCTATCCTTGTATTCTGTCTCCTACATGCTTTGGAGCGGAGGTGTATGCCTGCCATGCAGGGCAGTGTCAGACCCCACTGTGAACCAATGCATATCCATGAAATAAGTAGCATCAGAATTACCGTTATACAGACCTACACATTACCTGTAGTATATATAGGACATGCTGGAGAGACAGGTATGTAACCCAGAGACTACACCTTATATGGACCAGGCTCCCCATCCATGTGACGCAGAATTTCACCCTAACACAAATCAAGTGCAAGTTACATAATTGGATGGGGAACAGAACAATCATACCTGCTTGTGGACCAATGTCTCTAATGGACACAGGGAAACTGTGGATGGTTCAACCCTCACACCCCAGCTTGTAGATGCTTCAGCTCCCAAAACCCTGCTTACAATTATCAATGGTATCAGACCTTGACAGTGTTTAGGGATGCATGGCTAGGCTTAAAGAAGCCCTTGTGTTCGTGAGACAACACATATGAACCTATGAACCCTGGAACCTATACTGTGTTGCCTTTCTGATGACATTTGTCTTCTGGGCTGACATTCAATTCTGTGCTCTGATGTTGATAGGTTGTACATAATCCTGAAAGTGAAACATAAAAATTTCCATGTGACACCTGTCATTGTGTGACTACACCACTATTACAACATCATTCATCATAATGTATGCACATTATTATGGTACAGTCATTATAAATGGCAAATTACAAATTCTGTAATTGACCAGTACAAGTGGCATGTCAAAAGCAACATTGGATGAAACAAATTCATATTAATGCAGGTAGTCAACCTGCACATCAGACACATTGCTTTATTTCCCTGCATCCATGAGAGAGATGATAGGGATATGGCACAGGTATCATCACTTGCACAGGGTGTTGTCAGGGGGTGCAGGAGGCCTTGGCTGACCCAATAGGTTGGCAGGCTTGTGTGTGAGTCAGGAAGGGAAGCAGGCAAGATGGACCATGGAAATGTGACATATGTGTCTGTAGGTAACCTGAATTTGACAGTGGTGTATGAGTGTTTGCATAAACACAGCCAAGCTCAGTGCTAGCCCTACATGTCTGTATGTTGGACAGCTGTGAGCCATGCATGGTAGAGCTAACAGTTCATCATCTCCACCCTGAGCATGTGAACTGGCTCTGTCAGGAGTTATACTGGCACCTCCATGCCCAAAGTCAGATGCTGTGCTACTACCTGAGGGTGACTGCTGTCTACTGAGAAAGTATCCTCCATGTGAATACCCAGGACCACAAGCCCATAGCCTGCCACATCTGGGTGTGGACAGCACACTCCCCTTTGGAGCACTGGATGTACTGCCACTACGGGAGTGTGGTCATGCACGGCCATGTTGACTCTCAGCAGATGTAGTTGCTGACCTACTTCCATGAGGCCAACTCTCAACTCCAACCAGATGTTCCATCATAGACAATGTGCATTCCAAGGCAGATAGTGTGCGATCTGGCGAAATATATGCCAAGTGACACAAGATGAGACACCTGCAACAGGTGGTGGAGGGACAGCAGGCCTCCTATGTGCACTCTTATCAATCCGCCTGTGTGGAACCTTGTTAACTGTTTGGCTATGGCCAGTGTCAACAGTCACTGCAGTCATAGTAGCAACACACCCCTGTTCAATGTCCCCCACCCTGCAACTGTCCCATACCTGTGGCCACAGGGGACTGGGTATGCATGGGTATACTGGCTGTGTACGGTGATAATGAGGGATATCAACCTCTGTGTCAGATTCAGCCCCTGCAGCCTCCAGATGTGCCTCACATTGGTCACCATCATCATCAGAGTCTGAAGAAACACTGACATCAGGTTGCATAGGGGACAGAGACCAACTCCCTCCCAGCCCCCTGTGATAAGAAAGGGAAAAGCAGTACATTAATACCTGCACTACTATACTCCACAGTGCTATGTTGCAATATATGCTAAGCTGTTTACACTGCCATCACTATTACACACTTGCATAACCCACAACCTCATATAGTAGGACATGAAGACAATATTTTCTAACCCAAATCTGTAATTATTTGGAAATAACAGTTATTTAAACAAGAATCTTATGAGCAAAACATAAATGATGTAAACTGTTGACATTCTGCAAAACTCTTCACAGTTGACAGTTATGGCAATCTGTGTTGCCCTGAGTACTATCAAATCAATCACTGTGGTCACACCAACAAGACACAGGTATAAGTCTGAACTGTGTACAATCAGAAAATATCTGTACAGGTGGAGGTCATGCAGACAGTACATCAATCCAGCCAGCAGGCCTGCTATGACACTTTAGTGAATGCATTGAACTAAATCTACATCTCTGACAAAACAGTTTTGTGCTTACCAGCAGCAAGAGCACAGCCTCTTCCTATTCCTGATGGTCCTGTAAAAATTTGAGGGAGAGGTAATGTAAACAGCAGTGCACATTGCTGAAAGTAACAAAAGAACAGCCAAGGAGGGTTTTTCGCAAGCAGCGCACACTACAGTAAAACATGGGTAATACATCCAAATCACATTTACAGTAGCTGCTATGTTAACAGATATGTGGGTCACAATCTGTGCATGAGCTTAAAACTGCAGCTAACCTCCTCCCCCCCCAAAAAGCTGACATCCTCATAAAACTATATGCACCCTGACACGCTTAACACTATAGTGTTCCAATGCTGATCAATTTAAGCATACCTGAACACTCCTCTTGAATGGAAACAGTTGCACCTACATCCACGAAATATTGGGTGGCGGATGCCTGGGAGCTGTCTTGTGTTGCAAGACTGGCAAGGAATTCTTCAGTGGCTGACAGAGGTTGTTCTACTGCAGAGCCACCACCAGTGACCTGATGATCCCTGGCCACGTCCGCTGCATGTCTGCATGCCAAGTTAATCATGTCAGTGGCACAGTGCTGCACCTGCTCATATGTGTGATTCTAGTGACCCGCAGGAGAAATGTTGTGCACAGTTTGTCCTACAAGGCAGCACAGTCTTGCCTATTTGTTCTCCCTCTTGACAGCAGGATTTGGTAGTGTTGTCTCAAGGCCTCAATAATGAGGTTGTTTTCTGCCTCAGTAAAAGGTGCATGGCATCTGGCATGCATGATATCTCCTGAAATACAAATAAATGAGAACACATGTCAGGATCACATATGTGGGAGTGCAGTATGTAGAGATACAGCAATAAAGGAAGCCTATAAGCATTCCCCACTTGATTACACATCTCATATTCAACAGAGTGCCAAGCATACAAAGGTTGTGGAAGCAACTAGGATAGTAGCAGTAGTGACCCACTGATGTTTGTGACATGACAGATACTCACATATGATCACACAACAAACACAGGAGTCCATTGTAGTGTGCCCCATAGCAGGGAACCCTCCACCCATAACATATTTATAAACAACAGTGCCAACCAAATAGTAGGGTACTACTACAACTGCTAACAAAGGAAGTATCCAGGAGACCTGTGTACCTAGTTAATACAGAGCGTTATACCCTTACTGTACTCTACATCCTCTGTAGGTGTAACACAGCTGGAGATCACTGGCATGCCATCAGTACATTCCTAAGAAAGGATTACTGATGTAATCCCCATTCACCCTAAACATGTTTAAACATATGCATTATTTTGAAAACAAAATGGTTACACACTGCTTCTCTGTTGAAAGATACAGCTATATGAGTAATGTGTGAATAAGTTAACCATACAAACTAACTCTTAAAACCCTCTTTTGCGTGGTTTTGCGCGTTTTTGTGCATAGCGCAACAGCGGGCAGCACTGCCTAATTGGGTTTAAACTATTTTTGGCTCCACAAAGTCTGCTCTTCACTTTTTCCTTTAGAACTGCTCTATCTCTCAATTTAAACACCATGTTCTCATACTAAGGCCATTCACTGGTTCAATTAAGTAATCCTACAACTTAGCACTATTAAACCATAAGCACTACTTACTCTTATACTCTCTACGATTACCCTGTCCCCTATTGGTCCGTCTTAAATTCAGTTTCCCTATATTACTCTAGCATGTCCAAAGGTCAGTCAATGGTTTCCTCTCCGGTCCAGCTGGTGAATCTGGGAATTTTGAGGCAAAGTTACAACTGTCCCATGTACATGGACAACCCTCTCCTCCTAAAAACAGGTTCAAATATATGTGAGAGATGCAATTATTTAGCCAAACTGGAGGCTGAGCTCTCTCATCTCAAAACTGGTGTAACCAGTCAGGAGGAAAAGGTAACCTCACACAACACAATTCCAGTATCACATAGTCCCACCACATCAGCGAACCAAACACATAAATGCACAAAAACATACTCGGAGGCTCTAAATAAAAATCTACCTAAGCAACAGAGACCTCCAAAGCAGACATCCAAGCAAACGCTACCTCAAAACAAAACACGCACAACACATAGCCCACAAAGTCAGTGTGCCAAGCAGCCACAGCCCTTAAGGCTGAGTAACACACCTGATACTCTTGTAATAGCTGACTCTATTGTCAGACACACTGACGTCCCGCTCACCAGGCTGAATAAAGAGAAGGTCATGGTGAGCTGCCTGTCGGGTGCTAGGATCCGCCACATAACGCAAGCACTCAGGTCACTCCAAAGCAAACACAAATATGACTCAGTCATTGTACATGCTGGTGTGAATGACCTGAGACGTACCTCCCTGGACTACATGAAAAGAGACATAGAGGAGCTCTCTGATCATGTAGCCCAGGCTGGTATGACCCTGACCTTGAGCAGCATCTTACCCTCACCTAGAATGATGTCACAGTACAAAGACAAAATAATCGATTTTAACAATTGGCTAAAATTTTGGTGTCATTCAAAGGGGATCCAGTGTCTGTCAGTCTGGGATGACATGCTTGACAAGCCACGTTGCTTCACTAGGGACGGCTTGCACCTGTCACCACTGGGCTTTCGGATATTGGCAAAGGCTCTTGCCACCCCCATAGTGCTTTTTTTAGGCAAGGCTCAAAAGTCAACCCCCCCCCCCCATAGACAGCACAAGGAACAAGAAAGTAAGGGTAATTCTGCTAAACGCCAGAAGTCTTAACCTCAAGATGCACGCACTCGAAGCTCTCCTCAGTATGGAGAACATCGATGTCTGTGCAGTGACAGAAACCTGGTTCAAGGCTCCAGAGAGCACCCCAGCACTACCAGGCTATACCTCATATCATACTTTTCGGCCCCAAAACCCGGACCGAACCACAAAAGGGGGGGGAGTTTCCATATTTATCAAGGATATCCACACCTCCAGGTTAGTGGCATTGCACGAAGTATCGGAGACCATCCATGTGCAACTAACAGTGGGCAAGACTGCTTTTCAGTTTATAGCATCCTACAGACCACCCTCTCAAAGTCAGGAATCCCATTCGGCTTTCCTGAAAACATTGGAGAACATGAAGATCTCTTCGAACACCATTATATTGGGTGACTTCAACTACCCAAACATTGACTGGGAGCACTACTCAAGCCCGAGCACCTTAGCCCAAAGGTTCCTGGAAATTATAAACTCAAATGCTATGGAACAACTAGTCACGACTCCCACAAGAGGGGACAACATACTAGACCTGATCATTACCAACATGGGGAGTCTATGCTCCACACCAGAAGTATATCCCTCATTGGTAAGATCAGACCATAAATTAATTTCACTGGATGTCCACATCCGACCCCACCCCAGCCCAGAAAACCACAGTGAAAAACTTCTCAAAAGCGAACTTCTCACTTCTCAAAACTGAAGTGGAATCCTTCAAGGCCCCAGGGCCAGTGGAAACTACGGCCCAAACTGCAGAATCCTATATAAACGCATTCTACGGACATCTCCAGGAATGCATGGATCATGCTATCCCAAACAAAACCAAGACCCAATCATCCAAAGGCAGGCATCCACTCTGGTGGACCCCTGCCATAAATAAACTGTACAACAGAAGGAGGAAGCTACTACATGATAGAGCAAAATCCCTAATAGGGTAGGCATCTCTGATCAGTACTAGCAAAAAATTACGATCCTTCATAAAATCCTCCAAGGCCAGCTTCGAGAGAAAAATTGCACAGGACACCAAAGACAATCATAAGGCTTTTTTCAGTTATGTTAGAAACCTGGGATGCAACCCCCAGACTTGTTCTGAGTTGATTCTAAACGACAAAAAATACACTGAACCCACAAACATCGCCAATATCCTGGCAGACAGGTTCAGTGCAAACTTCTCCACCCCCTCCCCCCAAAAGAGCAAGTATCTATCCCAGCAGAAGGCTGCCTCCCAAACATCTCTGATGCTCAGGTGAAGGCTGCCCTCTCCAAAGCAAAAAAACACTGCTTCCATGGGACCAGATGGCGTCCCAGGTTGCGTCCTACATGAACTCCAAGAGGAACTAATCCCTCAAATAAAACAGCTATACAATCTCAGCCTCACTACAGGATATGTGCCCACAGAATGGCGTACAGCAACAGTGGTCCCACTCCACAAAAGTGGAGCCTCTACGGACCCTGGAAACTATCGCCCCATAAGCCTGACTAGCTTAGTCTGTAAGGCTATGGAGAGGATCATCATGGAGCTCATAAACAAAGACATTGGGGACCTACAGACACTAGATCCTACCCAGTTCGGCTTTGTCAAGGGCAGATCCTGCCTTTTGAACCTGGTTGACTTCTTTGAAACAGTCACCAAAGCCATAGATGAAGGGAAGGTAGTCCACAGCCTATCTGGACCTTGCAAAGGCATTTGACACAATACCCCACTCGGGCATCATAGATAAGCTATCCAGCTTAAATATAAACCCCTATGTCACAAGATGGGTCGCAAACTGGCTCAAAGACAGAACCCACAGAGTGAGAGTTGCTGGAGCCATGTCAGACTCGAAACCAGTCACAAGTGGCATCCCACAGGGTTCTGTCCTGGGACCACTCTTGTTCAGTATATACTTTTCCGAGGTACAGGCAAACGTGGGAGGACTATGGCTCACCAAGTTCGCAGACGACTGCAAACTGGGCGCCATAATCAACTCTCCAGCTGACACAAACATCCTTCAAAAAGGTCTCACAGAGACAGATAACTGGTGCCAGCATCATGGTTTAAAGCTAAATGCCAAAGAATGTATAGTCATACCCTTTGGAAAAAACAATGTGCCCACAAATTACCACATAGGTGGAAAGCCATTAAGTACAGAGAAAGTTATTAGGGACCTGGGGACCCAAGTTGATAGCAATCTCTCCTTTGAAAACCACATTGCCAAAGTGGTTAGAAAGACCTTCTACATAGCCCACCTCATCACGAAGGGTTTCACATCTAGATCAAGAGAGGTAATCGTGCCCCTTTATTCATCCCTCATCAGGCCCATCATAGAATACAATGCCCCTTTTGGGATGTACCTTACCTGACACCTGCAGCAATTAGAAAGACCCCACAAGTATCTCACCAAGAGGATCAAGGGTCTCAAACAGATGCCATATGCTGCTCGGTTAAAAAAACTCCAGCTCTACTCAGTTGCATACTGCCTACTTTGCGGCGATCTATGCCTGACATACAAAGCTATGTCAAATCCAGAATTAATGGACATGCTCCACCTCAGTAAATCTAAATCCCTTAGAGCCACACACTCGAGGGACTTGAACCTCAGCACAGAAATAAATAGAACTTGCTGGAGGGACAGGTTCATAACCCAGAGGCTCCCTTCGCTCTGAAATAGAATTCCAGTTCATGTGAGGCAGAGCACCTCACTGAATCTCTTCAAGAAGAATCTCGATAGGTGGATGGGGGATCGTAGGTTTGTCCCAGGGATTACTCCCGTGTCACTATTAGACAGAGGCACAGTAAACTAAACCTTAAAAAGGGCACAGTATACTCAAATCAAGGGGTGGCGTAAGCCATACAGAATCGGGCTAGGCTTATAATTGCCTCAGGGCAGATAGCCTAGTATGAACCTATGAACCTATATACAATGGTTCCCCTAGCTAGGTGTTTGTCTTTTTAAGATGGTTCTTATTAGCAGGTGATTGCCTCTGGACCAATCTGTTGTTCAGGAATGTTACATGCAGCACACACATCTGATCTGCAGTATAATCAGCTAATCCCATGCAACTACTCAACATTATTTAAGGCCTCAATGTGGATTCCATCCCCTTTCTCACATTTTAGGGTGAAAATTACTGGGGTAGAGATTATGTCAGCACAGAGAGAATATTTGTAGCAGCTACTTGTTACATACATATGTGTGTGCTACAGACTGAAGCTGCTGCTGCAGGCAATATGAATAGTCAGAGAGGCTTCAGAATGTGTGGGACAACAGCACTAAGAGTAACGGTGTGAACTGTGGCAGCCTTGGTGTACAGCCAGAACCAGACTGAAGGAACCCATCCCACTGGAAAGTAAGGTATAGTTTAAGGTAAGTATGTTAGCCAAAGGTATCATTAACAGAGTAAAAGGAAACATGCTTGGTGTATCCTGTAACAAGGTAGGAGGTACATTAACTATTATGTCAACCAGTTGGATAACTGCCAAGTCATGTGTTATGTCATGGTAGTAATTTGAAACTTGTGTGCTGGCATCCCTTGCTTCTAGCATGACCTCCATATATGTACATTACTTGTGCAGCTGTGGTTATTTGTAATATCAGTAGAAAATCATTCTGGGCTACAGCCTGATATGACTGAGCCTCATTTGAATTACATACTTCAAAATCCTCTGCAAATTCATACTGATGCATGAAATGACATGCTATGCACTTTCTAGTGTTGTAATAGGACTAGGTTAAATGTGGTCCATCTGTAGGCCTTTGACTGCCATTATTTAGAAGCAGGTATTCAAACTGTACTGCTTTAGGTAGTTAAATAAGTGATGAGACAGTCATACATATCAGAATTTCTACTGGTGATGTACACATACATGTATTTTATATGCTAGACATAGGTGTATTTGAACCCAGGGCCATGTGTACTAAAAATTAATGTTTTCAAACCATTTAACAGATTGTGCTACTGAGTCACTGTTACAGTGGGTGTATTTTTACATGTTGTAGATATAATTGCACAGTTACCTGCTGTTACGTACTGCATTTACAGCTATTATTATGTGTATGGCTTTATAGTGATGTCTTTCTCTACTAGAGACTCAATTACTCTACTATTTTTCCATTAATCTTATAGCTGATTTGCGTGATGTGGCACAATGTGCAGCATGGCTTAAACATGCTTAATGATAGAAAAATGACAAGTATTATGTACGAATCAAGTGGCTGTGCAGTTTGGCTAGTTGATGCACTGCTCTTCAGGTGCAATGGTCCTGGGTTCGAAATAGGGTGCAGGTGTAATTTTTGAATGTGATTACTATTTTTTCAAATATGCCGCCATTTAGCTTAGCTCAGTGATGCTGCATGCTGTGCAGCATTGAAAAAAGAATCTTTAAAGAAAAGAAAAATAGAGAGTTAGGACAGTGGTGAAATGGGGTGCAAGCAGGAGGAAAAACATAGTGAAAGGCAGGTAGGTATGTGCAGGAAGGGTGCAGGAAAGAACCATAGCAACCAACAGTTTTTTAGCTGAATTGGGACTGCCAGAGTAGTGACAAGAACATAAGTGTGCTGTCAAGCCAATTAGACCAAATTAAGTGTGTCCAGTGGGCACATGTGTTAAATGGAGAGTTATGTATGAGACAATTTTTTTGGGGTGACAGGTGCCCCTTTTTTAAGGTGAGAGTGGAATGTTGGGAAAGAGACATAGGTATGTGTGGGAGAGGTAAGATGGGAAGATTTGGAAGCCTTTGCAAACAGACAAGACAGATGACAGGGTTGGTGTGTGACACAAGATGAGGTGAACACCTTGATTGAGGAAGGTGTTATGGAATCCCAGTCCCATGGACATCAGGCACGATAGCAGTGTTACTCAAGTCCTCACCCATAGGACTATCAGCACTGAACTTTCACTGCTCCTGTGGAGGCAGTGGTTGATGCCGGCACCTGGCGACAGACTCAACCACCAGAATGGACAGCATGCTCTCCATCCAGCATTGGTGTGCAACAACAGTTTGGCGCAGCAGCTCATGCATCATGCCTGGCAGTTCAACCCAGATGACAAAAGCACTTCCTTCAACTTCCACTCCCAGAGAGGGGACCACCTCCAGCCTGTACTGCAGAACTACCCAATGGACCAGGTAGTACAGGGGCAGCATTGTGGACACCACCAGGCTGTGGACCAGATGTGCCCCGGTGCCTTGGCCGGGGGAGCTAAGGTAAGTGGATCACCAGGAACTGGCCTACCTTGTTGTGCTGTGGTAACTTAAACATAAACATAAGAAAAATAAACATAACCAAACAAGTGTAATTAATAATATAAGAGAAAACAATGATGAGTCATGGTAACAAATTAAAAATTGAAAATAATATAATCAGGAACACAATGATAAATAATGTAAATGAAAGGTTTTTTAACAGCATAGCAATATTAAATTATAAATAAAGCCAATATAAGTGATAATTACAAATAATATGATAATATCAAAATATAATAATAAATATAATTAATAAATAAAAGAAGAGAAGGGGATGGGGTGGGAGATAAAAGAAGAACATTAGTAACTTCACAGATAATGTAACTGCACAGACTACTACTACATATTCTAGATATATTAGATTTCACTTGTGAGAACATTGACTGCTTATATCGTATAGATGATGTTGCATGTACATAGCTCTCAATCTTTTAGCATGGGACATTATATAACAAGTCATATAAAATGGTGGTACAAAGGCATATCAACATGGAACATTTTTACATAGTGTGCTCATACATTAGTAACAAGGTGTTCTGATAACAGATTTGCCATTAAATCGCATTCCAAGTAATGTCATACATCTGCAAATCAAAGGGCCAGACATATGGGGCAGTAATCATTACATTCTGCAACAATCATGACAGCTGAGAGATATGTTCATGTACACTAATTACACTAGACAGATGGACATTTTTCAGTTGGCTGCAATGGGATTACAGCCCACAAGCAGTGACTACAGGAAGATTGAATGTTTCATTTAAAAAAATACATTTTTAGACATTATCTCCTTTAAAACTTTTATTGATTCATGTTGTGTCAAATCGCACATTTACACACATGCATAGCTGTGTCTGGTGTCACATTAGACCCCACAAGCAGTAACTACAGGAATACTGAGCAATTTATTTGAATTATCAAAGCACCATCTCCATTTAAACTTTATTGATTAATGTTGCTTAAAATATGGCATTTACACACATGGATAGCTGTCTAGGACCTCTGTTAACATACCCATATACCCTGTTAATTTATTAAGTGCAACCTACAGCATATTTCAGACAGTGAGCAGACCAGAACAGTGACTCTTAATCTGGGTAGACCACAACATTATGTAATGGATGGAAGCTATGTTGCACAGTACTGCATGCTTACTTGCTTTAACTTGCTTTACCCTTTCAGATATGCACTGACACATTAATAAAGATGTAAGATGCCCTAGGTATTTCATACCTGACTGTTAAGACTGTAAAATCTGTATTTACTTTATTGTATGATTAAGTTATGCATTAAGTTATTACTTTAATGATTTTCTTACTTACCACATGCTTGCCTCATCCTGGCCAAATGCCCTGCATGGGACTGGACATTGCGATCCCACTTTTCTGCAGCTGTGGTAAAAGAAGCAAACCATTATGCATATCAGTTTTGCACAGATTCAGCTTGTTTATTTATAAATTACTAGAAAACATACTTACATATCTGTGGGGTGTGCCCATCCCTATCATCTTGGACCTAGGTGTCCAAGGTCCCCCTCTTCCTACATTTCAGGTCATCATAGTGCTCCTGACACTGCTCACCAGTGCGGGGGATACCAGTTGCACTGGTAAGGTCCCTGGCCAAATTATCCCAGGCCTCAGACTTACACTCTGAGCCCTAGTAATGACCCTATAACAGCCAGGGTTCATGGTGTCATACAAGGAGTCCACTAAAAACCCTGGACTCCTGCACACCCCACTTTATTTAGTGCCCTAAAACACACAACCTCACCAACTCCAGCAGCCATACCCACAGTCAAGGTCAGGCTCCAATGAATGATGTGAAATTCCCACCTATTGGCCTTTATATAGGCTGCATTCCTGCCCTTGCATGTCATACTGTAACTTTAAAAATGTGCCGTGTCAATTAGCATCGCGCAAACTCACACAATCCATGTTTAAGCGAAACTTAATAACACACAAACTGGAAAATATTGTTGACCATGTTTCCATGTTGCTTAGCATCGCACAACTTTTCTAATTGTTTCTAAATACAACAATTACTTAATTTAAAGTAAACTTATGTTTCAGTCACCTGATACAGTTTCACAGAACTATATGCAAAAAGCATTACTAGCCAGGACTCAAACCCGGGACCTACTACACTGTAGATCATGACTCAACCTATCTAGCCACTGGGATATTGAAGGTAGCTGAATTATCTTCAAATATACTGCAAAGTTGCCTGTAAGAATAGTGCAGCTTTACTGCACTGGTTTGTGCTTTGCTAAGCACAGCAGACCTACAACAATTGAACACATCCAGTTTCTATCTTCAACTGTCTAGTGGATGTCTACTGCTTAAGTACACCTAGATAAGCAATGCATCATATTGCACAAACAAGCACAAAAAGAAAACAATTAATGTTGAATGCAATCGGTTTCTATTTTTAGATGTCTAGTGGATGTCTAATGCTTAAGTACGCCGCTCTACACCTAGTTAAGCAATGCACTGCATCGTGCAAACAAGCATAAAAGGGGAAAAAAAGAAAAAAAAATATTCATTAACATTGAATGCATCCGGTTTCTATCTTTAGATGTCTAGTGGATGTCTGATATATATCTGTGCAAAACTAAGCATAGATAAGCAATGCACTGCACCACACAAACAAGCACATAAATGTAAAAAAATAAAATTAAATTAAATTAAAATGCACTTTAACAAAATAAAATGTCTTGTACACCTTTTGGCCAAGGTGGATGGGCTGAAAGGTGTTTGGCTGCCATCAGTCTTACACAAATTCAATATCCATGTTGCTGTGACCTCCCTTAGCTGCACATCATAATTAATATGTATGGCAAGCTGCCGAGGGGGAACCGTGGCCATGTACACAGATACATTCCATGTAGGCTCTACACAGAGCCCACACAGACTTTATTGAATCCTGGGGATTAAGTAACAAAGAATAATTTCTGCTCCTTGGATTTGAACCCACAGACATCTACATAACCACTGACTAATACACTGTTACAGCAGCTATTCGTCCATGTGTGTACAATCTGTCAAACATTTATGGATTGTTGTCCAGAGAATTGATAACCTAATTTACAATCACTGCTATTCTGAAATGGCAAACATTTATACCTGAACCCATATTTACCTCATTCCTGTCTGAGGTATTTCAGGCTCTCTTGATGTGCCTCCCTACTTCTTTCAATTAGTGCAGAAGGAACACATAACAGAAAAAAATAATGAACACCTGTTTCTGTTGCCAAGTAATTGCATTTTATTGCCTGGTTATGAGCCAGTATACTATACAACTTGAGGTGGCTCATGGGTCTGAAAATATTCCTGCTATGGGTGAGTGAGGTCCTACTTTCTTCAATGTCCATTTTAGGTGAAAAAGATGGTAGTATTTATTTATTTATTTATTGACATTTGGTAACCGTGAAAATTCACTGCATCAGAGACCCATTTTCAGTGGAGGCCCCAGGGAGAAAACTATGGTTACAAAGAAATGGTATAACATCATATCAGCATGTATAAATACAGAATAGAAAGGAAGTACCAGGCACAGTTACAAAGAAATAATGCAGTATAACATCATGTCATAAAGTATTCACAGAGCATAAAGGTAGCTACAATATAGGTATGACAGGCATTTAAAAAATAAAGAATTTAATTTAACAACATTCATATCTAATGGTTATTATTATTATTATTTTTGGGCATACAATATTGCAAAATTAACATGTCTATAAAGCTGCTAAAGCAGTCCAAATAGCTTGCAGAAGGATAAATGTAGAGCTAAAACAAAACAAAAACATAGGCACGGTAAAATGGGTGGGTGGAAATTAAGGAACACTATTTGGTAGTGACTTGTGACAGCAATCTTTTTATGGTGGTTTAGGCCAGTGGTTGCAGGAACACATTTAATTACTGCAATAGTGGGACTTTAGTGCAGTTTTGAATGTTTTTATGGAGTCTGTTTGAGTCATAGAAGAGGGCAGTGCATTCCAAAGTTTGGCAATGGAAAAGGAATAAAAGCTTTGTCCTGCTCGTTTGTTGGGCTTTGACAGGCTTAGGAGCCGTTTACTTGAAGACCTAAGATTTTGGGTTGGGGTGTATGTTGGTATCATGGTCTGAAGAGAGGGGCAGTAATTAGGGTTATATAGTAGTTTGTGGGTGAGAGTTAGTTGTGAGTATTGTAGATAGTGGGAGAAGTCAAGCCAGTTTAATATTTTTAAGGTTTGGCAATGATGGGCCTGGGATGGCATGCTGGTACCAAATGTTGCTATTTTGTAGTAGCAGAACTGTAATTTGTTCTTGAGAGTTGTGTGTAGGTTAGTGAAAATGGGGCTACCGTAGAGTAGGGTTTGGAGGAGCAGATTTTGGCCAATTTTAACTTGGTGGGCATATCCAAAAAAAGTTTATGCCTATAGAGCTTACCAAGTTTAAAAGGGTCTTCATGACTGCATTATGAATATGATTTTCAGAGGAGAGTTTGTCATCAATTGTGACACCCAGAAGTTTTGATGATTTTACTAGTTCAATTTTGGTATTGTTTTGTGAGAGAATTTTAAAGTCCTGAGTTAGAGATTCGGATGAAAATGTTAAGAGTTTTGATATCTTTGGATTGGGTAGAAGTTGAGCATCATTTAGCCAGGATTCAATAGAAGTAAACTCTTTTTGCATTAGATGTTGAAGATCTGGCAGGTTATTAGAAGAAGTGATTATCGTAGAATCATCAGCGTATTGGATCAGAGTACTAAGATGGGAAGCTTTATGGAGGTTATTAATGAAAATGTTAAATAGTAGTGGTCCAAGAATGGACCCCTGGCGAACTCCTGTTTTGTTTATAATCTATTTAGATTGCTTATTTTGCCATTTGACAGACTATTTCCTTTCAGAAAGGTAGTTGGAAAACCAAGCCAGTGCATATGGGGAGCAATTTAAGGATTCAAGTTGTAATAGTAGTTTAGGGTGTGATACTTTATCAAAAGCCTTAGATAGATCCAGCAGGATAATTGAAGTTAGTAGACCAGCATCTAAGGCTGTGTTAACAGTATTGGTAAATGAAAATAAGGCAGTAAGACTTGGCCATGTGTGTTAATCAATATATACTCTACAATCATGCCAGCAAATGCTGGTTAATGCTAATATCTCAGTTACATTTCAAATGAGATAGTGCCACCTCTGGGCACTTACTCAGGGATTGTTGATAGTATTCATAATGTCAGCCTTGTCAAAAAACATTATGATATTAAAATCTCCATGATGCAGTTATTATTCAGTATTGTCTTCACATAAATTTTGTCAGCTACAACACAATGCCTTGATGGCACACATAAAGTTAATAAATGTAAGTGATATTTAGAATCAAACCTATGACTATAAGGAACATGTACTTATGAACACTGTGTATTAACTGGTAATGTCACAGGGAAACTGACATTGAAAGGGTATAAGTTGAGGTCTACAGTTTGGTACATGAATGGATATACATACACACACACACACACACATACACACATATACACATATATATATATATATATATATATATATATATATATATATATATATATATATATCTATATATATATATATATATATATATATATATACCTATGTCTGCCAACCCTTGTTTTTTTTATTGCAGTAATGATTTTAGCCAAGTACGTTCATTTTCTGTGGAAAACATGTCATAGAATTGTTGTAATATCTTCAATACTAACTGACGTGTGCCAAAGCCAAGCTTATTTTATTTATTTTTTTATTTATTTATTTGCAGTTGATTTACCAGGATAGTCCATTGGGCCAAAAAGAACCCGTTTTCAATGGAGTCCTGGGGAGAAAAGCTCCAGTACAGAAAATTGGGTACATACAAAAGATTGCTAAATAATTATACAAAATGGTAGATAATAGTCATAGGGAGAAAAGCTCCAGCACACACAAAATTAGGTTCATACAAGATTGCTAATATTTATAGAAAAGTGGTAGATAAAACATTTAAATTCACAGTTCATAAACATTCAGAACAATACAAACAAAGAGGATTAATGTGAAGTAAATGAGCTTGGAAATAATGTGAAATACATAGCAGAGGAGTTTTGCAGAAGGAACATAAAAGTACCTTAAAGGGTGGAAACAGAGGGAACACAAGCTTTGTTAGATAAAAGTTTGGTCCTGTAAGCATATTGGTGGAAGGATGTGATGTATTTATGAGGGGTGGGAGCAAGAGCAATCCCATTGGGAAATTAGATGTGAGTGAAGCTAAAATAAATAAATAGAATTGTTGTAATATCTTCAATACTAACTGACGTGTGCCAAAGCCAAGCTTATTTGCACAAGTAAAGGCAATGGCTTTGAGCATGCATAATTATTCTGTGAGTTTTTACCATAGGATGTAAAGTGACAGTTCTCTACAGTTACTCCCAAATAGTGGCAAGCTCCATGCTAACTGTCAGATGAATAATAAAGTCACAATACATTTGATAAACTTCTGTGTAATTAACTGTTTTGTGTTTTCAGTGACAGCATTAAGTATTTATGGGATAACAAATATTTAGAAAAGAGTCATAAAGATTTTATAGGATGTGATGTTCTCCACAGTATATGTACACTTGAGATCATGAAAAATATATGCCACATAACCAGTGTTCCAACCTGTTTTGAAAGCTGTGCTCCCCATACCTCCCTGGTTCACTAATATATATTGCTAATTTTATTACCGCATACTATTACACATGCACTATTTTTTCACAACATGCACACAGAAATGTTTTTTTTTACTTTTATGACTGATATGAGTATTGCAGGTGACAAAGGTCACAGTCCCATGTTTAGCAGCCTTACCACACAATTGTTATGCAATGTTAGCAATATAAATTGCATTGTAGTTCAGCTTAATGTAAAGTAAAACAAGAATTTATACATGTATTATGCCACATAAAGGTAATTTATCCCTAATGTGGATTCATACTCAGCACTGCTTGTTCTATTAGTCAGGACATACTTCATTAAAACATTGAGCCATTGAGAACGTTACATAACAGATGTATTTTCTGCATTCAGTAATGTTCAAATTACTGAGTAAGGCTCACTGTCACCAGTCTCATTTGCAGGACTGATGCCTAAGTCTTTGTGCATACAAAATTAAATTTTGAGTTTTTGCATACGATGTGAATTGTCATTCAATGAAGGGCATTGATGATGAGCAGCAATTGCACAATGTCAACTATCGCACAAAGGATGAAGCCAAAAAATTCACAAATCAGTGTGATGGCTTTCTCTCCTAGCTATGTGAGTTTACACAAGCCAAATATGTATAGTCCAGATCACTACTTTCACATAGATGGCACCTTCACACGATTTGAGCACTGCACCTGTGCCATTACAATGATACCTTGATATGATGAGCATTTTAAAGAAAAATAGAATGTGAATCTGTTGTGTTTAGCATTGTATTCATGACATTTATATGTGTTCTGCACTATACCCATGCTATCAGTGTTGTAATTTCTCCTGTCACAGTACAAATGTATGACTGTGATCACTGGAGAAGTGACAATGCTAAAGAACGTGAGGTTACAAACAACTGTCTGCAAGGCAAGAACTTCTGATAACAGTTGTGTATTACTTCATTGTATTATCTTTGTACAAGGAATGAATTAACATTTGTCATAAGTATAAACCTATTGTTTCTAACTTGCATATATGCTAAAGGTTTCATCCATTTAGTCATCAATCTCCATTCCATGTGTGAACAGGCACATCATCTTCTTAAAAAATGATAACAAAATCATGAGTCAAGATTCACTCCTCACTCAGTAAGAATAACTTAACCTTTTTTATAAGCCTTTTTAACAGTGGCGGCTCATGCTATTGGGCTGCAGGACTGCAGCCCCCTGTACAAAACCCAAAATAAAAAAATTCCAGAACTCCGCACATGCTTGCTTGGAAACTTGAATCTGGACTGCTGTTAAACCAGTCCAGATTCGGAAAGAAGGCAGCAGTCAGAAACTTGAATCTGGACTGCTGTTAAACCAGTCTGGATTCGGAAAGAAGGCAGCAGTTTGTAGATGCCCCAGAAGTCTATGCAGTTAGAACTGCATAGACTGGAAGGGGATCGGACTACAAGGTTTGCAGTCTGTGCATGCTCAGAATTTACTAGAGGCAGTGCACGCATGCATGCTCATCTGCATCCGGATCACTCAGGTACTTTATGATGTGTTTGTGCCCCATTTAACTATAACTGGTGGCTAGAGAGAGTAACTCAGGCTCAAACCCTCAACCTTGGGTGCAAGTAGCAAGATCCAGAATTCCCTACCCACCGCCACTTGTGAAAAGCATTCAGATTTTTGCCTCATATTTTTGTTCTGTTCTGTTCCTCATAAAATGTGTGGTTTTCTGGATTTTGAATTCACTAAATAATGACAGACATTTGAATTTCAGACTTCATATTCTTCAGAAAGTACATGGTAACACAAAACATTTTATTCTAGGAATTTTCTAAGTTTATAAGATCAGTATTTGAAATGTGTCCCTATTTTTGGGGCTGTATTCCCACGCTATTGGCTTTGTGCAGGTTTTTTTGTGCTAAGAGGTTGAGAGCTATGATGAGAACTGAATTCACTGAATATGTTTGGGGGCTGAATTCCCCCATTATTGGCTTTGTCCAGGTGTTTTGTGCTAAGAGGTTGAGAGCTATGGTGAGAACCAAATTCACTAAATAATAGCCATTTAAGTTTCATTCTTCCTGTCTTTCAAGAAACAGCTAATTTGGCATAGTGGTATGTTGCTCTGATTGTAGTGCACAGAATCCTGGTGCCAAGACTTGGCAGTGAAATGCATTTTATTCTAGCAACTTTCCAAGGTTATACAAGCAATGTTTAAAATGTGTCCCTGGTTTTTGGGCTTTTGCCTCCCCCCCCCCAATACATTTTGACTTTTTCCAGATTTCTTGTGCTCATGTGTTGCAAAGTTGAGAGATACAGTTGAGTGTCAAGTGGATTTTACAAGGGGCTAAGAGCTTCAGGGGGAGAGAAGTTTAATCCTGCTTATACTGAGTCTATTTGCATTGTTAATAGCACATCAAATATTGTACTTGCTTTCAATGTAGAAGGCTGTGGGTTCTATTCCCACAGTGTGTAAATGCATTACTGTACTGTGTTGTACTTTTAAAGAGGGTGGGTGTTGCAGTCCTGGGAATGTCCTCTTTGGCGGAGATACCTAGTAATGATCAACCTGTTATCAGTTTGCCATCCATTCCCTATTGCAATATTACTAGCTTATCATTTTTTAGTGTAACATGGGCAATTTATTCCTCAAGGGCAACAGGCACTTTATTTGTAGAAGAAACAATGAAATATAAAGTTGTTTGCTAGCAGCAAACTCTTCACTAGTTACAGATCTCTTTAATGTGGAATTATTTAGATGACTTTTTCTTCTGCAGAGATTGTGCATTTTACTAATACTGGTGGATTGTAGAAGTCTGAGTAGACTTTTATGATGGAAATGTTCTGAATCGGGCAGTTTGTCATTATTGATGCATGCATTTTGTTTCATTGTTTACTGGAAAAATGTTCAAAACAATAAATTTAAAACGCCCTCTAACAACTGTACTATATTATACAAGGAATGTAATTTAATACAATCAGGAAAGTGCATCAAAGAACACGTATGTTTCATGTGCAAGGGGCCTATGATTTGAAAATGTTAAAGTTATGCTACACTATTCTGGTAGTCTTTTAACCTGTTCTTTACTTTCACAGAAAACAGCCCAAAGTTAATCTTTATCTGCCACTGGCCAGATGTATTTTCTTTGAATGTGGGTTTCAATGCTGTTTCAATGAATGTGAGTTTCAAGGCAGAGAAGTTTTAATGCTAAGTCTATTTTCATTGCAAGACTGCATTGCTTTTTGTTTAGCGGATGTCTATTAGTGCTTGTGCTGTAAAATGTAAAATAAAACTTAAAAATGAAATCCAAATCATTGTAGAAGTAAAGCAGTATGCACATTACAGTGTTTATGGTAAATGGGGTGAAATAGCCAAGTAATGGAACATTGGAATGGCTGCAGGGGGAGGCCCCATTCGACCATGATTTTGTGATGGGGAAGGACGGCAAACTCAAAGACAGCCCTGGCTGAACTATACCTCTCAACTGTCCAGATTTTCACAGAATTAATATATTTTTGCTTCTTATTTTTGGTTTGTTACTCATAAAATTTGTGGTTTTCTGGCAAATAATTTAGGAATGAAGTCACTAAATAATGACGGGCATTGAGTTTCAGACTTCATACCCTTCAGAAAAATGTATGCTAAAGCAAGACCTGTTATTCTATCAACTGTCTAAGTTTATACAGCAGCAATTTTTAGTACTGTCTGTATGTTCCCCCAATATATTTGGCTTTGTCCATATTTCCTGCGTTAAGAGGTTGAGAGGTACATGCAAATAAAATCGCTTTATAGAATTAGGTATATCCATACCTATCAACTGTCCCCAATTTTGGCTCAAAATGTTGCTCTCCCCCTAATAATCCCTCCGCAAAATGGCAGTTTTGGAAGAAATTGTGGAGGGTTTACAATTAATAAATAATTGTAATGATCAGAGTTGTACATTACTTTTATTTCAGAAATGCATGTAGATTCTGTTATTTTGTCAGCTGCCCAATTTAACAGTACTGATATTAAAAACTGTCCCTTCTTTGACAGGTTCTCAGCTTGTATTGTGTGGCTATTTTATATTTTAACATCACATTTTGACCCATTTTTCATAAAATTGTGATTTTCTGGCAAATTAGTGGCAAATCATTAAAGATTGAAGTTAGAAAATAATGACAGATATTTGAGTTTCAGATTTCATACCCTTCAGAAAATTCATACTAATGCAAGACATACTATTCTATTATCTTTCTAAGTTTATAAGAGCAATATTTAAAAATTGTCCTTATTTTTGGGCCTTTGTCCCACTTCTATTTATGGTTTTGTCCAGATTTCTTGCTCTGAGGTTGAGAGGTATGACAAATGTGTCAGGGCCATCACCGTCAGCCAAAGACATTTCAAATTGTGACATACTTGTTGCACCCCACTCCCCATGTAGTGACTCTCTGGATGTGTTCAAGCAAGGCAAGGAGCAGTTGTGCAGTGTAAGTGTGCAAAGTATACCCCTATCCAAGGTAAACACAAGTACTACAGTGACTTTTCATCTATCCTTGATTTTGCAGAATGTTCTGTTTTTCTGTCATATTTTTATACTGTTGACTTATGCTTCTTATTATTCAGAAAAAAATGCATGTTGTTGCACTGCCTGCTGCTCTGTGCTTAAGTAGCAATGCTTTAATCACCATCAGGTAAGCTTGTCTGAGATTGTAAGATGCAAGTAAGCTTTAATAAGCATACTGTTAAAGAATTACCAGCATTGAAAATCTTTTTGCTGTTGCCATGCAGAGAATACTTACATAACTAAATAACCTATAAGCCTTGGGTATTGAAATGCATATGACAGTATTTGTAATAAAGGACAGGATTACGATATTTTCAGAAGCTCACTACATTTGTTGGAGACTTGCAGCCATCTTTGCAGGCTTTACCAGTAAACTAAACAGAATGTCAATCTATCACATGTGGTCCATAACCTGTGCAGTAATCCTTTAAGCAGTTTATCTTGAGCTTGTTTCTTGTTTGCTGTTCATTTTTAACTTTGATCATGTTTTCCCCATGAAATAAGTAGACAGTTGTCAGGCAGCAGGTCTTTTTTGGATAAACATTTTTTTTACAAGTGGGGGTATCACAGAGACTACTTTCAGCATGTTACTTGGTACTTTTATAAAGCTGAATATAAATTATAATTGGAACTGCAGTGCAAGGAGAAGTAGTTTGAGTTGAGTGCTGCTTGTTTTTTTATACTTGATTTTGACTGGCATTCCAGTAATGTATTTAAAAAGTAATTTATTTTTTCATGCCTTACAACCTTTTTGTTTACATCTAGATATTAAGTATGCTGTCATGTAGCCAATGCATTGAAATATTTTTTTTATTCTACACTTCATTTTGTCTTGATTTGACTCTCATAATGACGGTTTGGCACCCAGGGCAGCATATTTAATTAAAGTTCTAGTTTTTGTGGTTTTGATCATAGCTCCGACCCTTTCTAGCTGGTTACACCCCTTCCCATTGGCCCCACCCATTCAACTGTCTCCTGCAGCCCCCTTTGATTTGAAGTCATCAGCCACCACTGCTTTTTTCTCTGACACAACCTAAGTGTACTTCTCATTAGCAAGGATTCTGATGCAGTCATTGAACAAACAGTACTGCTACTAAGGCACACTTAAAAGGCATTATAGCTAAAACTGTTAGCACCCACTCTTGTACTGCTCAGGTGTGTGCACATCATTGTACAGGTAGTAACACCATATTTACCTGCCCAGCACATTGAGCAGATTGAGTGATTCAGAAATAATAATGACTTGAGACCTCATCAACATATTCAGCATGCACAGAGGAGTTAATCTACACTTTATAAGCAGGTCATGGTGCTTTTGAACTTCCAACATCCTAGGGAAGACTGCCTCGTTTTTCAAGTCCTACCAAACAAAATATTGACAACAGCTTGGATTATGACTACATAGACTATTATTGGAGATTTTTCAAGGTATAAATTGTTCAATAGAAATACTTGAGTCTTTTAGTATGTTGACAAATAATTGCAATATCTGCAGTGCTTCAGTGAATCTGTTGAAGTCATCTAACATTTATTTCATGGCAGCTGTATAACACATTTATGTGCACAGAGTTCTGCAGTATTATTGTAACAGATGCTTAAAAGTTGTCACTAATTTGAATGAGTTCTGTGTGTTTTTGTTACGTTGATCACTGCCCACTTCTGATGTTTTTTCTGCTTGGTAGGTGTATATTCTTGCATTAGCGGTGGTGGTGCTGTGGTAGCGTTGTTGCCTCACAGTAAGACGCTGTCCAGTTCGATTTCTCAGCTAGAGCGTCTTCTGTGTGGAGACATGCGTGAATGGGGCGTACCTTCGTTGAAGGTTGTGCGTCAGGCCTGGCAAGCTGGTATGTAAAAATCAACTGCCAATCATTAGCGGACCAGAGTTCCGCTGTGGCGACCCCTGACCGGGAAAAGCCGAAAGACACAAACAAGGTGTATATTCTTGCATTTGCTATTGTTTGTTTCCCTCTGCAGTTTATACATTTTGGGGAGCATGTTGGTGGAATACTATAATGCTTGCATTGTTGTTTGCACTGTTTTGTTTTGCTGATGCTTCTCACTAACTGCATGCTCATACTATGTTGCTCCATTAAGTATAACTGTATGTAGTCCCCTTCCCTCCCATGCGGATTATGGATATATCAGCTATTACTATGATATTCCCACATAGGGATTATGGAATTTTACTTAATGCTTACTTCTGTTTAGGAATTGTACTATTTCTTCATAACAGGTTGCTCACACACATTTGCTACTGCTTCTGAGACTATCCTAGTCTGTTGCAGATACAGGTTTACAATGGGTGTAACAACCCCAAACATTTTTAAAGTTTTCCTGTGGCCGTATTCTAGCATGTTTTAGAATTCTGAGATAAAGTGAGTATGATGTGTTCACACTCGTTTTGTATGTTTTTGAACCACTCCATCATTATTTTTTGGCTTCATTAGCATACAACACAGTGATTATATGGCGATAATATATTCGGCTGCTAACAGTTGTTTTGCAGCTAGCTGCGATGTGTACTGCTGTTTTCTGAATTGTTAACTCCCTAACTGATGCTGTTCATCACGCACGTGGGCTTAGCATGATGAGCAGGAGTTCATGAATCCATGCAATACTAAAAGCAGTGTAGCGAGAAAATCTTAGAATACGTAGATGACTAGAAACAAGTGGGACTGTAATAATATAATTACAGAGGTATAAGCTATACCATAACATCTGAAGGTACAATAGTGCTAGCTAAAACAGAACTCTTAACTGAAGGATCCAAAAGCAATGACTTTATTAATGGTTGGGAACTCTTATCTCAAACATCACAGAGACTTCTTCAGAACAAATTCATGATTTTATTACAAGATGTTGATCAATAAACTGTTTCATCTCCTTCTAAAGCACTTTTTATACTAATCATCTCGTTAAGACCATGAGCTTGGTTTGCACATAATTTAATCTCCCAGCTCTAGAATGGACACAATCTAAAAGTGAGAATGCATTTTTTTTCATTTCTACATGGTAAAGAATACTTAAACAAAGCATTGTTCATATCTTTGAGTTAAACAGAGTAAACTTATAAATATGCTGTTACAGCCTCCTGTGTGTTTTTTTTACAAAGCAGCTGTCAAATTTATACATTTAAGTAAACTACTCTTGCTGCATTACAATTTAAAATGGCCACTTATTACCATTACCTTGTTTGAGTAAGATTAAGAGACTGTCCTATATTTCAATGTTTAATGATTCCTAACAAGTTAATCTTTTTTGTATGACAAAGCATTCACAAATTCCTAGTGTTTTTGCTAATAAATGGTGGTTGTTCCCATAATATCTCTGCCAGCTCAAAGTTACCTTTAAGAATGTTCAGATCACAATTAACTGCATCTACACTATAGGAAGCACACACACTATTCCACAGGTATGTTGTGTCTATATTACATAATCGAACTGTTAAAAGTTCAAAAATGTAATAAAAAAAAATAAACCAAAGAAAAAACCTACCTGAACAGTTTAAGCAGAGGGGCAAGCCCCCCTGTACCCCTCACACCCCTCACTCTTTAAATATACCAACTCAGAGATCGCACTACAGTGCAGAAAGGGAAATCTTCCCATTCTGCACTGTATCTCTATTGAAACATTCAAATTTTTAAAAGTTCAATCATATGGTGTCGACCATATGACGGTTGAACTGGTATATCTACCTTTGCTACTGACAGCTCACCTTTCAAGACTGGGTGATGCTTCACATCTCTATCCACCAGATAAAATCAACAAATAAAAAGTTAATCAAAACATTTATTTCATTCAAAACTACTGAATAATTTGTGATCAGACTGTATACCTTAACAAAATGGCTTTTATGGACATTATTTTTTACATGAATCAGATGGAAACTACCATGATGTAAGTACATTTTCTTGAAAGTAGTTTTACTCTATATCATGCTTTTCAAACTGAAAACTAGTTTTATCATATGTCAGTTCAATATTTAAAAAATTATTACAAATCTGATGTAATATAACAAATAAATACCGGAATTCCATTAATGCAAAATGTCCAACATCTTTTCCCTGGTACTACTGTATAATACAAAGTCATTGGCAACAAAATGACAGTAAAACAAAAAAAGGAAATGTTGCCCCATTCCGAACAAAATGAAATGCAGTTGCCATGATGGCCCCCATCATAACTCCCGTTACTTGTTCGAAATACTTGTTTTGAAACAAGAAGTTGTACATTAAAATCAGTTCCAATGTTAAACATAAAAATGTAATATCCTTGTGTTTGAAATATGTACAGTTCACTAAAAAAAATCACGTAATTTTGATGCTCTCATACTGAGGAATACAGGTATACAAACTCTCAGTGTCCTCTGATGAAGTCTAAGAATAAAAGTGTTTATCAGGAATAAAGTTTGTTTGTACCACAATTGTCTGCCTTCTGCTTTTTGAATACCGCAGTTATGTGCTAATGCTTAGTTTACAGCCTTATGGAAAATGTGTTTTTTATCAGAAATTCAAGGGCAGACCACCTCAGCTGTGTGTATAATATATGCAAGACTTATTAAATGTATCAAAAGGTAACAACAGTACGTACTTTGGATTGTTGAATGTAGTAGTTAAAATGTCTACTGTCTTTCACAGTGTAAGACACTCAGGAAGGGTTCTAGCAAATTTATCTGGGTGAAACTAGCTATAAACTCTGTACTGTCAACACTCCTTTTAGGCAAATGCAGGCTTCTAAGCTTATTTTGTGCTATATCATCAAATACCAGATATATTTCAAAGAGCATCAGTGAATGACTGGAAGGTAGACTTAAAATAACAGATATTCCCCCGGATTTTCAAAAGCTTGCACAGTGTGCATGATTAGTGTAAGATGAAATTTTGCCTATATGGCGGCCGAGCGATCTATGTATATGCACGTTTGATGTGCACGAGCACTGTAGCACTAGTGCTGCACGTTCCCAGCCCCTGTATGCAAATCACACCATTTGCAGGTGAAAACCATGCAAATGAGGTAAATCTGCCATCCAGGAAGCAGGAATCAGGGCGTGCAGGACTAGCGTAATATGCAGAAATGTACTCGGTTAGTAACCAAGTACGGTACTGCAAACTCCAAAACAGAGCTATGACAGCTCCAAATAAAGGCTGCATATCATTGAGGAAGCATGCCAATGGCCAAGTAGAAAGCCATTGGCATTGCAAACAATGCCAGATGTACAAAATACAGGCTTTATGATATGTCCGCCGATCACGGCCATTGAAGCATAGGGCAGCAGCGAGCAAACAGGACTGATGGGGAAATAAGAAAATAAACCTAAAAAAAGCAGTCTAACTAAAATCAGTATTCCACCATGCAAGTCAATGGCAGACAAAAGACAACCTGTCCAGTGAGTAGTGGTTGCTAAGGGGGGAGCCACAGTGTGACACATGTAACTATGCATTAGCAGGCAATTATATGCAAATGAGGGAAAGGATAGTGAATCCCGGTTTTCCCCAGCATGTAAGGCAGGTCCCACCAGTGTATGAGTATGAATAGTTGAGTGCAAGACTAGGAGGTAGGTGACATCATGTGTGGGAGTGTCAGGCATACTGCCAGCAGATTGGAGCCCTGTGGCTCAGGGTTGGATCCACCTTAGCACAGCAAAGCCAGGGGGGGGGGTGTCTAAACCTGCCCAGCATGTATGACAAAGTGTAAGCGGGTGTGCGCACTGCGCAACGGGATCTACAGAAAGATAAAGGAAGTGAATCCAGAAAATAGCAGCAGTGTGCACATTGGAGTACACCGATTGTGTGACACACCCTCGGGATGAATCAGAAGAGCAATAGGAAGGGAAAGCAGTAGTAGGAAGTTAATCAAGGGGTACTAGGTTCACTGCCAGGTGAAATGTATTGGAACCAGCCAATTACACAGGCAGCAGACCAGCCCAGCCCAGAACGCCACTATAAACTATGCAAACACCTACCCCCTCCATTTTTTTTCTCACACCCTACACCACCGGTGTAAACAAGCGGGGAACTTTTAACACTCTCAACAGCAAACTGTTAGGGGCTGTAATACCTATCATACAAGTTGTGGAAGAGGCTGAGGGTGGTGAGGATAGGATTGCTTCTGACCAACCCACAGTGAGGAGATGGAGAAGAGTGTACAGACCCAGGGTAACCTACCAAGGGCTACATGAGCTGGAGGTAGTGGAGCGCTATAGGGTGGACAGGGACCTCCTACAGTAGATTGTTGAGCTCTGCCAGCCACACCTGACACACAGAACTAACAGAGGGTAACGCTTCCCAGTGGAAATGAAAGTATGTGTAGGCCTAAGAATACTAGCTACATGTACCTTCCAAAGGCCAACTTGGGATATCACAGGCATTAGCATTCAGGGTACTCCACCAGTTCCTGGATGCCATGGCAGCAAATGTCGGTGAGCACATATATTTCCTCCTCACCCTTGAGGCATTGGCCAGCAGTTTGTGTCTCTTCCACCAAATAGCAGAATACCCTGAGGTAGTGGGTGCAATAGAATGCATGCACATATGCATCAAAGCACCACCCGGTGAGCAGGGTAGGGTGTACATCAACCGCAAGGGCTTCCCCTCCATCAATTGCCAGGTCATGTGCGATGCCCAGGGCATAATACTGAACACGTGTGCTGGCTGCCCTGGAAGTTATCAAGATTCCCACATCTAGCATCTGATGCAGCTGTACCAGAAATTTGACAATGGGCACATCCCACACTGTCACCTAGTGGGAGATTCTGGATACACACTGGAGCCGTGGCTGATGACACTCATCAGAAATGCACACACACATGAACCAGAACTCCATAATGAGGCACACGCACAAACAAGAATCATAATAGATTAACATGTGTTAGGGATGCTCAAGTCACGATTCCGGTGCCTGGACACATCCGGTGGAGCCTTGTAGTACTCACCAACTACATGTACCCAAATCATACTTGTATGTGCCATGTTACACAATATGATCCTGTGGAAACAGCTGCAGCAGGAGCAGCAAGGGGCAGGGACACATAGCCCCCCACCAATGCCAAGGCCTGCACAGGCACAGAGTGACTCGGAGGAACAACCTGAGCCTGCCCCAGTAGGCAGAAGGAGGCATGTCCAGTATGCCCTGGCCCTGGCAAAGAGGCAATGCATAGCACATACACTGACATGGGAGGGACCTAGGGAATAGCACCACTCTCTCTCACTCTCACATACAGTAAAAGGGATGTCAAACATTACACTATCTATACCTAGCCATACGTAGGCAGTGTACTACGTGCATCCAACATAGGCAGCCCTGCAGCACCACCTGAAATACTGGGACACCCACAAGATAAGGGACTCACACATGCCAGTCAGTAGGGGGGGTTCACATACCCAACAGCAGTCACAGCCAGCAGGACAGGTGTAGACAAACACAAACAAATGCCATTCTATGGCCTCTGAATGAGGGGTATGGGTGACCCATACCCAGGCCTTCACGGACAAACTACAGCAGGCCAGGTAGTGGGATGTCAGTTGTGATGGCTAGGAAGTCAGAAACTAATGTGTATGCAATCAAAAGATAAGAATGGTAGTACACCGGTATGGTGTAGCCAGCACGATAGGCAAGACTACTGACTGAAATGGACTACAGGACATACCAGTACAGTCCTAGCAAATATGTACAACTGTCAGGTATGCCCCTCACCCCACATAGAAATATAGTAACAGTCACGTGCACCCCCCAATCCTGTGTAGAAACATAGAAATAGTCAGGTGTACCCCCCCCCCCATGCAGACATGTTGCAACAGTCAATGCCAAATGATCGATTGATACCCTGCAGACACAGCATGCTACCTGTTGGTGTACAACACAAGGGTCAGCTATGCAGTACAAACCACTGGACATCCTCCACACATGCAAAACAGATGGCCTTACTGGGCATGCTCACACAGTTAGAGAAAAGAAGGCAATGTCAGTCATCAACATACTGAAAGGTCATACTGGGCATGCTCACACACTTAAACACATGAAGGCCATGTATGCAAACACCAGTGGACCGGACATATCCAGCGGTTGCAATTGTTACTGCAGACACTTGTCAGTATGCACCACTCATGCCTTGCACACACAGTGGATAGGAATAGAGACATATATGTAAGGACAACACACCATAATACGCCAAAGGTAGATGGATATAGATGTGTGGAAGAGGGTGACAGTGACAAGGAGCCATCCATGCCTGTCCCACCGAGCACACAGCCAAAGGGCCCCAAACACATCAGGTGCAGATGTCACACACTGCAGTTACTACCGACCAGTACCTGTCAGCAGCACAGACTATGTGGTCCACATGCCAGCTGCACAAGGTCTGTACAAGGACGTAATCAGCTAGTTTCCCTATACATGCACCTGTGACATATGACCCCATGTGTGGCCTCCTGTGGTGTCTCACCCTACATGAATGCTGTATGAGCCATGCACACACTGGCCACTCCATCTCGGTATCCTGACAAGCCTGCTGGGGTTATCCAATGTGAAATACACCTTTGGGAGAGTTGCAGACCAGTAATCTCCATGGCGCGTCCATAACTGTGTGCTGCTGTAGTGTGATAGACTAGTTAGGTAGGAGTTCTAACCCCAAACATGGCAACTGTGTGTGGGAGTGTGTGTCACTATTCATGTGTGTGTCTGTCTCTCACTGAATGTGTAGAGAACAATGCCTTTTAAGCTACTCACACCCCTTACTATTCACATACCCTACTTTGGCAAGGCTGCTGATGTCACCCACCTAGAAATACTCCCCTGGGAAAGCTGTAGCCCAGTAATCTCTGTGGCACATGCTGTAACTGCATACTACTGTAGTGTGATAATGTAGTTAGGTAGGAGGTCAAACCCCAGCCATGGTGTGTGTGTGTGTCTGTCTGTCACTGACTGTGTAGAGAGCAAGGCTGCTGATGTCGCCCACCTAGAAATACTCCCCTTGGGAAGCTGTAGCCCAGTAATCTCCATAGCATGTCCCGTAACATCGTATGGTCATAGTGTGATTAAGGAGTTAGTTGGGAGTTCTAGCCCCTGACCTGCCAATTGTGTGTGTATGCATGCATGTCTAACTGTGTAGGGAGCAAAATGCTTTTAGGGTACTCACACCCCTTACATTTCACATACCCAATTTTGGCAAGGCTGCTAATGTCACCCACCTAGAAATCCTCCCCTGGGAAAGCTGTAGTCCAGTAATATCTGTAGCGCATGCTGTAACTGTGTACTGCTGTAGTGTGATAAGCTAGTTGGGTAGAAATTCCAACCCCAAACCTGGCAACTGCATGTGTGTGTCTGTGTTTGTGTGCATGTCTGACTGTGTAGAGAGCAATTGTTTTTAGGATACTCACACCCCTTACACCACCTTTGGCAAGGCTGCCGATGTCATGCATCTTGAAATACAACTCTGGGATGATGTTAGCCCAGTAATCTCCAGAGCATGTCCTGTAACATTGTATGGCCATAGTGTGATTAAGGAGTTAGTTGGGAGTTCTAGCCCCCTACCTGCCAGCTGTGTGTGTATGCGTGCATGTCTGACTGTGTAGAGAGCAATGCTTTTAGGGTACTCATACCCCTTACATTTCACATACCCAACATTGGCAAGGCTGCTGATGTCTCCCACCTAGAAATACACCCCTGGGAAGGCTGTAGCCTGGTAAACACTGTAGCGCATCTTGTAACTGTGTACTGCTGTAGTGTGGTAAACTAGTTAAATAGGAGTTCCAACCTCAAACCTGGCAACTGCGTGTTTGAGTGTCTATCTGTGTTTGTGTGCATGTCTGACTGTGTAGAGGGCAATTCTTTTTAGGATACTCACACCCCTTACAAGTCAAATACCCACCTTTGGCAAGGCTGCTGATGTCACACACCTTGAAATACACCTCTGGGACGATCATGCCACAGTAATCTCTGTAGCATGTCCCATAACATTGTATGGCCATAGTGTAATTAAGGAGTTAGTTGGGAGTTCTAGCCCCCGACCTGCCAACTGTATGTGTATGTGTGCATGTCTGACTATTTAGAGAGCAATGCTTTTAGGGTACTCACACCCCTTACATTTCACATACCCAACTTTGGCAAGGCTGCTGATGTCACCCACCTAAAAATACACCCCGGGAAGGCTGTAGCCCAGTAAACTCTGTAGTGCATCCCGTAACTGCGTACTGCTGCAGTGTGATAAAGTAGTTTGGTAGGAGTTCCAACCCCAAACCTGGCAATTGCCTGTGGGAGTGTGTGTTTGTGTGCATGTCTGACTGTGTAGAAAGCAATTTGTTTTAGGATAATCACACCCCTTACAAGGCAAATACCGACCTTTGGCAAGGTTGCTGATGTCACGCACCTTGAAATATACCTCTGGAACAATCACAGCCCAGTAATCTCTGTAGCACATCCCGTAATATCGTATGGCCATAGTGTGATTAAGGAGTTTATTGGGAGTTCTAACCCCCAACCTACCAATTGTGTGTGCATGTGTGCATGTCTGACAGTGAAGAGAGCAAAGCTTTTAGGGTACTCACACTTCACATACCCACCTTTGGTAAGGCTGCCGATGTCACACACCTAGAAATACACCTCTGGGGAGGTTGTAGACTAGTAATCACCATAGCACATACTGTAACTGTATACTGCTGTCTTGTGAATTAGAAGCATGGTTGGGCTCCATCCCCACACATGGCAGTTCTGGATGTTCATAGGTTCATAGGTTTATAGGTTCATACTAGGCTATCTGCCCAAGGGCATTTATAAGCCTAGCCCATAGTTATGTGGCTTTCGCCACCCCTTTAGTTTGAATAAAAACTATGCCTATCATTTTTCTGTGCCTCTGTCAAGCAGTGACACTGAAGTAATCCCTGGGGTATATCTGCGATCTCCCATCCATTGGTCAAGATTCCTCTTGAACAAGGCCAGCGAGGTGCTCTGCCTCACATGTACCGGGATTTTGTTCCACAGCATAGGGAGTCTCTGGGTGATGAATCTGTCCCTCCAGCACGTTCTATTTATAACCGTGTCAAGGTTTAAGTCTCCGCCCTTGTGGTTCTGAGGGATCTAGATTTTTGAGGTGAAGCATATTCATCAAATCTGGGTTTGACATGGCCTTATATGTCAGGCACAGGTCACCTCTGAGCAAGCGGTATGAGACTGAATAAAGCTGGAGTTCTTTCAGTCGGGCAGCATAAGACATATTTTTGAGACCCTTTATCCTTTTGGTGAGGAACTTTTGGGGCCTTTCAAGCTGCATCAGGTGTCTGGTCAGATACATTCGAACGGGCATTGTACTCAATCATAGGTCTAATGAGTGATGAGTACAGGGGACGATGACCTCCCTTGATCTAGATGTGAATCCCTTCATGATCAGGTGGGCGATATAGAAGGTTTTCCTAACTACTTTAGCAACATGAGTGTCAAGCGAAGACTACTGTCAACTTGGGTCCCCAGATCCCTGATGACTTTTCTGTGCTCAGTGGATTGTCACCTATATGGTAGCTAGGGGTAACCTTGTTTTTCCCGAAGGGTATGACTATGCATTTTTGGCGTTTAACTTCAGGCCATGGCTCTGGCACCAGTTATCCGTTTCTGTGAGGCCCTTCTGGAGGATATCTGTGTCAGATGTGTTTTCGACTATGGCGCCCAGTTTGCAGTCATCTGCAAACTTTGTCAGCCATAACCCTCCTGTGTTTGCTTGTACTTCAGAAAAGTAGATGCCGAACAAGAGTGGACCCAGGACTGAGCCCTGTGGGACACCACTTGTGACAGGCTTTGAGTCTGACATGGCTCCAGCAACTCTGACCCTGTGGGTTCTGTCGCTTAGCCAGTTTGCAACCCATCTTGTGATGTATGGGTTTACATTCAAGCTGATGAGTTTTTCGATGATACCTGAGTGGGGTATTGTGTGAAGGCCTTTGCCAGGTCGAGGTAGGCTGTATGGACTGCCTTTCCCTCATCAATGGCCTTGGTGACTGTCTCGAAAAAGTCAACCAAGTTTAAGAGGCAGGATCTGCCTTTGACAAAGCCAAACTGGGTTGGATCCAAAGTCTGCAAGTTCCCTATGTCTTTATTTATGAGTTCCATTATGATCCTCTCCATGGCTTTGCAGATAAGGCTTGTCAAGCTAATGGGGCGGTAATTTCCAGGGTCTGTGGAGGCACCGCCCTTATGAAGTGGGACCACAGTCGCGGCTCGCCTCTCCTTGGGTACGTATCCTGAGGTGAGGCTAAGATTAAACAGCTGTCCTAACTGTGGGTTTAATTCCTCGTTGAGTTCATGAAGCACACAGCCGGGGACACCATCCGGTCCCATGGATGCTGTGTCTTTTGCCTTAGTGAGGGCAGTTCTCACCTGGGCGTTGGAGATGTTTCGGGGCTACAATCCTCTGGAACAGATATCTCTCCTTTTGGGGGGGGGGGAGAAGTTTGCACTGAACCTGTCAGCCAGTATGTTAGCAATGTGTGTAGGTTCAGTAATTTTCACATCATTTTGAACTAATTCTGAGCATATCTGGGAGTTTCCTCCTAGGTTTCTAACATAGCTAAAGAAGGCCTTATGATTGTCTTTAGAGTCCTTGGCGATTTTTCTCTCAAAATTTGCCTTGGATGATTTTATGAGAGCTCTTAGTTTTTTCCTTATAATGATCAAAGGTGTCTTACCTTTCAAGGATTTTGCTCTATCTTGTAGTAGCTTCCTCCTTTTGTTGTAGAGCTTGTTTATGGCTGGGGTCCACCAGACTGGACGCTTGCCTTTGGTACAGAGAGTCTTAGTTTTGTTTGGGATTGCCTGATCCATGCAGTCCTGTAGGTGCTGGTAGAAGGCATTTGTAAGTGATTCAGCGGTTTGAGTAATGTTTACCACTGGCTCAGGGGCCTTAAAGGAGACCACACTAGTTTTTAGAAGTGTGAAATCGGCTTTTGAGAAGTTTTTCACTGTGGTCTTTTTGTTTCAGGTGGGCGGGATGAGGACCTCCAGCGAGATTAGTTTATGATCTGATCTCACCAGTGAGGGGTATACTTCGGTGTTGAACATTTTGATCCCATGTTCGTGATGATGAGATCAAGTATGTTTTCACCTCTTGTGGGGATGGTGACTAGTTGTTCCATGGCATTTGAGTTTATGAACTCCAGGAATCTTTGGGTTAGAGTGTTCGGGCTTGAGTAGTGTTCCCAGTCTATATTAGGGTAGTTGAAGTCACCTAGTATGATGGTGTTTGGAGATACATTTATCCCTCCAATGTTTTCAGGAAGGCCATGTGAGGTTCCTGAGTTTGAGAGGGTGGCCTGTAACATGCTACAAATTGCAGAGCAGTCTTGCCTATGGTTAATTGCACCTGGATGGTCTCAGATGCATCGTGCGTTGCCACCAACCTTGAGGTGTGGGTGTCCTTTATGAATATGGACACCCCTCCTTTCTTGGTGTTGTCCGGATTTTGGGGCGGGCGTATGATATGAGGTGAAACCTGTTAGTGCTGGGGTGCTCTCAGGAGCCTTGAACCAGGTTTCTGTCACAGCACAGACATCGATGTTCTCCATATTGAGAAGGGCCTCGAGTGCGTGCATCTTGAGATTGAGACTTCTGGCATTGAGCAGCATTACCCTTAGTTTTTTCCTTTTGGTGTTCTAGGGTGGTAGGTTTAGAATTTGAGCCTTGCCTAAAAAGGCACTATGGGGGTGGCAAGAGCCTTTGCCAATATCCGGAAGCCCAGGGTGACAGGTGCAAGCCGTCCCTTGAAGCAGCGTGGCTTGTCCAGCATGTCATCCCAGGCAGACAGACATTGGATCCCCTTTGAATGACACCAGAATTTAAGCCAATTATTAAAGCTGATCATCTTATCACTGTATTGTGGCATCATTCTAGGTGAAGGTAGGATACTGCTCAAGGTCAGGGTCATACCTGCCTGGGCTACATAATCAGAGAGCTCCTCGACGTCCCTTTTCATGTAGTCCAAGGAGGTACGTCTCAGGTCGTTGACACCAGCGTGGACAATGACTGAGTCGAACTTGTACCTGCTGTTGAGAGACCTGAGTGCTTGCGTTATGTGGCGGATTCTAGCGCCCGACAGGCAGCTTACTGTGACCTTCTCCTTACTCAGTCTGGTGAGTGGGACGTCAGTGTGTCTGACTATGGAATCACCAATGACAAGTGTGTCTGGCATTTTGTTTGGCCTTAAGGGCTGTGACTGTTTGACACTCTGACTGTGTGGTCTATGTGTTGCATGTGTTGGGTCGTGAGGTGGTAGTTGTTTGGGTGTCTGCTTTGGTGGCCTCTGCTGTTTTGGTAAATTTTTGACCAGAGCCTCCAGTATGTCTTTGTGTGAGTATGTGTATGATTTGAAGTTGTGATGGTACCATGTGTGACTGGGTATGTATTGTGTGTGGTTGCCTTCTCCTCCTGTCTGGTCTTGCCAGTCCTATGTTGAGAGAGCTCAGCCTCCAGTTTGGCCGTATAGTTGCATCTCTCGCATGTATTTGTGTTTTGTGGGAGAAGGAGAGGATTGTCTGTGTACATGAGGCAATTGTAACATTGCCTCAATATTCCCAGGTTCACCAGTTGAGCTGGAGAGGACACTAGCAACTGATCCCTCGACATACTAGAAGTAGTAGATAAAGAACTTTCAAAGGACTCCGGGGGAAGTGGGTTTTGGGCTGGTGGGGTACTATCTATAATTAGAGTGCTTTATCAAGGTGCAAGTACTGTAGGAGTAAGTGCTAGGCTTTACAGATAGAGAATAGTCTACTTGGGAATCAAGTAGAGATGAACTTTTCAGTTATAGGATATGCTGGTTAGATCAGCAGTACAGTTTAGCGTGTTTTATAGCAGGGGGCTGAAGGGAGCTAGGAATTGACCCAAAACGACCAATGGACTACTAGTTTCTGGCTGAAACTTCACCAAATCGGACAAAAAGGCCGCTCAGTGCTTCCCACTGGTAAGCAAAGAAACTTCCCTCCTTCCTAATAAGGCAATGGATCAGTAACAGGAACTAAAAACAAAGCCCAGGGATCAGCAACTCTGAAACTGGACTACTCTAGTTCAGTAAAGTGGGAAAACAAGAGATTTTTTTGTTTTATTACAGAGATAAGGAAAAAAAACAGACAGTAAATGCTATAAATGCTGTAAATCGGCTAGCGCACTTTAGTGTGTAGCCTACAGAAACAATTTGCAACAATTAGTAACTTAAAGTGCAATAAACAGTGTAAAATGCAGAAATCACTTAAAGTAGCAGTAAAACAGGTGAAATGCAGTCGCTAGCTTAATAACAGTGGGAAAGCCACAAAAATACTTATATCTGGTAGAAAGTCACTCTTTTAGCTCTCTGCTGCTTGGATCACTCTGCAGGCCACCACGAGGATCTGTGCAGAGTTGGTACAAGCTGGAAAACACGTGTTTAGTGTGTTTTATAGCAGGGGGCTGAAAGGAGCTAGGAATTGGCCCAAAACGACCAATAGACTACAAGTTTCTGGCTGAAACTTCACCAATTCGGACAAAATGGCTGCTCAGTGCTTCCCACTCCCACTGGTAAGCAAAGAAACTTCCCTCCTTCCTAATAAGGCAATGGATCAGTAACAGGAACTAAAAACAAAGCCCAGGGATCAGCAACTCTGAAACTGGACTACTCTAGTTCAGTAAGGTGGGAAAACAAGAGATTTTTTTTTTTTTTTTTTTTTTTACAGAGACAAGGAAAAAAACAGACAGTAAATGCTATAAATGCTTTTAAGTGGCTAGCACACTTGAGTGTGTTAGCCTACAGGGAAAATTAAGCAACAAATATCTTTTTAAGAGTGCAAAACAGTTAATCAACACAAAAACAGTTTAAATAGAATGCAGAGCTGTATAAACAGGCTAAGATGCAGTCGCTAAGCAGTAAATATTCAAAAGCCAGAAAAATACTTAAATCGGTTATAGCAAATACAGTTATAACAAATGCTCTGAAATATACTGTATATTTCCAATATGTTTGAGAAGGACAGTCAGAACACAAGAAGGTTCAGGCGAAGAAGAAAAAAAGTTTTGTTTTACTTTTGAAAAGGTAAAAAGGAGGAACAGAAGGCCTTATCAAATGTTCTCTCTGTATTAAGAAGAATGAGCTAATGACACTAGACTGGGAGGTGTGTCACAGTAGGGGTGGGCAACTGCAAAGCCACCAAGTATAAGAGCAAGACACCAACAGGGAGGGAGGGTGGGACAAAATAGCCTAAGACAACAAGCTATGACAGTTTTTAAACAGAAAAAGATTTCTGAAGATTCTGAATAGACAAAGTGCTTTATATATATTAAATTATAAAAACAGTAATCTGTTAAAATAATCAAAAAATACTTATATTTTGTAGCTCAGTTGCGGTCAAACAACTTCTCCAGCCTGCACCAAAGACCAGAACAGCAACTTTTTTTTACAAAAACACAAAAGAACCAGCCCCCACTAGCCAAGAGATAATTACACAGAGTAAATGTTTCAGTTTATACAATAGCCTAAGACAACAAGCTATGACAGTTTTTAAACAGAAAAAGATTTCTGAAGATTCTGAATAGACAAAGTGCTTTATATATATTAAATTATAAAAACAGTAATCTGTTAAAATAATCAAAAAATACTTATATTTTGTAGCTCAGTTGCGGTCAAACAACTTCTCCAGCCTGCACCAAAGACCAGAACAACAACTTTTTTACAAGAACACAAAAGAACCAGCCCCCACTAGCCAAGAGATAATTACACAGAGTAAATGTTTCAGTTTATACAATAGCCTAAGACAACAAGCTATGACAGTTTTAAACAGAAAAAGATTTCTGAAGATTCTGAATAGACAAAGTGCTTTATATATATTAAATTATAAAACAGTAATCTGTTAAAATAATCAAAAATACTTATATTTTGTAGCTCAGTTGCGGTCAAACAACTTCTCCAGCCTGCACCAAAGACCAGAACAACAACTTTTTTTACAAAACACAAAAGAAGCAGCCCCACTAGCCAAGAGATAATTACAGAGAGTAAATGTTTCAGTTTATACAATAGCCTAAGACAACAAGCTATGACAGTTTTAAACAGAAAAAGATTTCTGAAGATTCTGAATAGACAAAGTGCTTTATATATATTAAATTATAAAAACAGTAATCTGTTAAAATAATCAAAAATACTTATATTTTGTAGCTCAGTTGCGGTCAAACAACTTCTCCAGCCTGCACCAAAGACCAGAACAACAACTTTTTTTACAAGAACACAAAAGAACCAGCCCCACTAGCCAAGAGATAATTACACAGAGTAAATGTTTCAGTTTATACAATAGCCTAAGACAACAAGCTATGACAGTTTTAAACAGAAAAGATTTCTGAAGATTCTGAATAGACAAAGTGCTTTATATATATTAAATTATAAAACAGTAATCTGTTAAAATAATCAAAAATACTTATATTTTGTAGCTCAGTTGCGGTCAAACAACTTCTCCAGCCTGCACCAAAGACCAGAACAACAACTTTTTTACACAAGAACACAAAAGAACCAGCCCCACTAGCCAAGAGATAATTACACAGAGTAAATGTTTCAGTTTATACAATAGCCTAAGACAACAAGCTATGACAGTTTTAAACAGAAAAAGATTTCTGAAGATTCTGAATAGACAAAGTGCTTTATATATATTAAATTATAAAAACAGTAATCTGTTAAAATAATCAAAAATACTTATATTTTGTAGCTCAGTTGCGGTCAAACGACTTCTCCAGCCTGCACCAAAGACCAGAACAACAACTTTTTTACAAGAACACAAAAGAACCAGCCCCCACTAGCCAGGAGATAATTACACAGAGTAAATGTTTCAGTTTATACAATAGCCTAAGACAACAAGCTATGACAGTTTTTAAACAGAAAAAGATTTCTGAAGATTCTGAATAGACAAAGTGCTTTATATATATTAAATTATAAAAACAGTAATCTGTTAAAATAATCAAAAAATACTTATATTTTGTAGCTCAGTTGCAGTCAAACAACTTCTCCAGCCTGCACCAAAGACCAGAGCAACAACTTTTTTTTACAAGAACACAAAAGAACCAGCCCCCACTAGCCAAGAGATAATTACACAGAGTAAATGTTTCAGTTTATACAATAGCCTAAGACAACAAGCTATGACAGTTTTTAAACAGAAAAAGATTTCTGAAGATTCTGAATAGACAAAGTGCTTTATATATATTAAATTATAAAAACAGTAATCTGTTAAGATAATCAAAAAATACTTATATTTTGTAGCTCAGTTGCGGTCAAACAACTTCTCCAGCCTGCACCAAAGACCAGAACAACAAGTTTTTTTTTACAAGAACACAAAAGAACCAGCCCCCACTAGCCAAGAGATAATTACACAGAGTAAATGTTTCAGTTTATACAATAGCCTAAGACAACAAGCTATGACAGTTTTTAAACAGAAAAAGATTTCTGAAGATTCTGAATAGACAAAGTGCTTTATATATATTAAATTATAAAACAGTAATCTGTTAAAATAATCAAAAATACTTATATTTTGTAGCTCAGTTGCGGTCAAACAACTTCTCCAGCCTGCACCAAAGACCAGAACAACAACTTTTTTTTACAAAACACAAAAGAACCAGCCCCACTAGCCAAGAGATAATTACACAGAGTAAATGTTTCAGTTTATACAATAGCCTAAGACAACAAGCTATGACAGTTTTAAACAGAAAAAGATTTCTGAAGATTCTGAATAGACAAAGTGCTTTATATATATTAAATTATAAAACAGTAATCTGTTAAAATAATCACAAAATACTTATATTTTGTAGCTCAGTTGCGGTCAAACAACTTCTCCAGCCTGCACCAAAGACCAGAACAACAACTTTTTTTTACAAGAACACAAAAGAACCAGCCGCCAAGAGATAATTACACAGAGTAAATGTTTCAGTTTATACAATAGCCTAAGACAACAAGCTATGACAGTTTTTAAACAGAAAAGGATTTCTGAAGATTCTGAATAGACAAAGTGCTTTATATATATTAAATTATAAAAACAGTAATCTGTTAAAATAATCAAAAATACTTATATTTTGTAGCTCAGTTGCGGTCAAACAACTTCTCCAGCCTGCACCAAAGACCAGAACAACAACTTTTTTACAAGAACACAAAAGAACCAGCCCCACTAGCCAAGAGATAATTACACAGAGTAAATGTTTCAGTTTATACAATAGCCTAAGACAACAAGCTATGACAGTTTTTAAACAGAAAAGGATTTCTGAAGATTCTGAATAGACAAAGTGCTTTATATATATTAAATTATAAAAACAGTAATCTGTTAAAATAATCAAAAATACTTATATTTTGTAGCTCAGTTGCGGTCAAACAACTTCTCCAGCCTGCACCAAAGACCAGAACAACAACTTTTTTTACAAGAACACAAAAGAACCAGCCCCCACTAGCCAAGAGATAATTACACAGAGTAAATGTTTCAGTTTATACAATAGCCTAAGACAACAAGCTATGACAGTTTTTAAACAGAAAAGGATTTCTGAAGATTCTGAATAGACAAAGTGCTTTATATATATTAAATTATAAAACAGTAATCTGTTAAAATAATCAAAAATACTTATATTTTGTAGCTCAGTTGCGTCAAAACAACTCCTCCAGCCTGCACAAAAGACCAGAACAACAACTTTTTTTACAAGAACACAAAAGAACCAGCCCCCACTAGCCAAGAGATAATTACACAGAGTAAATGTTTCAGTTTATACAATAGCATAAGACAACAAGCTATGACAGTTTTTAAACAGAAAAAGATTTCTGAAGATTCTGAATAGACAAAGTGCTTTATATATATTAAATTATAAAAACAGTAATCTGTTAAAATAATCAAAAAATACTTATATTTTGTAGCTCAGTTGTGGTCAAACAACTTCTCCAGCCTGCACCAAAGACCAGAACAAAAACTTTTTTTTACAAGAACACAAAAGAACCAGCCCCCACTAGCCAAGAGATAATTACACAGAGTAAATGTTTCAGTTTATACAATAGCCTAAGACAACAAGCTATGACAGTTTTTAACAGAAAAAGATTTCTGAAGATTCTGAATAGACAAAGTGCTTTATATATATTAAATTATAAAAACAGTAATCTGTTAAAATAATCAAAAAATACTTATATTTTGTAGCTCAGTTGCGGTCAAACAACTTCTCCAGCCTGCACCAAAGACCAGAACAACAACTTTTTTACAAGAACACAAAAGAACCAGCCCCACTAGCCAAGAGATAATTACACAGAGTAAATGTTTCAGTTTATACAATAGCCTAAGACAACAAGCTATGACAGTTTTAAACAGAAAAGATTTCTGAAGATTCTGAATAGACAAAGTGCTTTATATATATTAAATTATAAAAACAGTAATCTGTTAAAATAATCAAAAATACTTATATTTTGTAGCTCAGTTGCGGTCAAACAACTTCTCCAGCCTGCACCAAAGACCAGAACAACAACTTTTTTTACAAGAACACAAAAGAACCAGCCCCCACTAGCCAAGAGATAATTACACAGAGTAAATGTTTCAGTTTATACAATAGCCTAAGACAACAAGCTATGACAGTTTTAAACAGAAAAGATTTCTGAAGATTCTGAATAGACAAAGTGCTTTATATATATTAAATTATAAAACAGTAATCTGTTAAAATAATCAAAAAATACTTATATTTTGTAGCTCAGTTGCGGTCAAACAACTTCTCCAGCCTGCACCAAAGACCAGAACAACAACTTTTTTTTACAAGAACACAAAAGAACCAGCCCCCACTAGCCAAGAGATAATTACACAGAGTAAATGTTTCAGTTTATACAATAGCCTAAGACAACAAGCTATGACAGTTTTTAAACAGAAAAAGATTTCTGAAGATTCTGAATAGACAAAGTGCTTTATATATATTAAATTATAAAAACAGTAATCTGTTAAAATAATCAAAAAATACTTATATTTTGTAGCTCAGTTGCGGTCAAACAACTTCTCCAGCCTGCACCAGTTGTGTGTGTCACTGTCTGTGTAGGGAGCAATCCATTTTAGGCTAGCCTCTCCCAATCATTTCAAATGCCCTACTTTGGCAATCCTGCTGATGTCAGTCAGTCAGTGTGAAATACACTTTTGGGCAAAGACTACTCCAGTAATATATGTGGCGCGTACTATAACTGAGTAGTACTGTAGTATAATACACTAGTTAGGTAGGGGTTCTACTCCCAAACATGACAGGTGTGTGTTTGTAACCCCTATCCTGTGTAGAGGTGGTTGCAACTGTGTGGCCAATGTGGAGCAGGTTTTGCATATTTCTTATATGGTGGCCATACTATATATCACAATGTCCACTGTACAGGGATAACACGTGATATGGCTGATAGGCCAGGGTGCAGAGCCATACCCAGACATGTGATATCAAGGCCAGGCAATCAAAGTTAGCAATCCCAGTATTACCCAGAGCACACTCTCACCCCCATGTGTCATACACACACATGCCTAGGTAACAGCGAATATGTGGTTAGCACACTGCATATTGGCCACTGATAGTAACTATGGAGTGACAGCTGTGGGCCATAGGGGGCATGACACCCAGTCCATCTGTCCAATATGCACATACATGCAGACAGTGCACCTCCCGCATGTTCCCCAATGGACAACTGCACCACCTGTGGTGCCATCACATGTGACCCACAATGGACATACCATGCCTGACAACATGCCCATATGGACAGATGCCACTGACACCAAGAAATGCTGATAGCATGCACTCCATGTAGGTGCAGGGTAAAGCTGCTGGCCATTACCAGCTCCCACCACAGGTGGCCAGGACTGGCATATCTGATGATAATCTGTGTTCACAACATGGGCCAGATACCCCAGGTACAGTTCCACATGTCACTGTACATGCATGTGGAAGGTGTGCACATCCCAGACACCGTATATGTCATGGACAAAGGAGCACAGACATGGCAAGCAATGCACAGTATTGCCCACACACAGTAGTCACCCAGGTGAGCAGATGGGGGATACAATACCTGCCTGTTTGGGCAAATGCAGACACTACATCCCTGAGCTACAATGCAGACCATCGTCATGTGGCCTGATGCCAAAGTACACCCATCACCTAGCCTTGGACAGCCATCTGGCACAGTTGAACACCACAAACCTGTGCAGACATGCACCCATGCATGTCAGTAGTGGCACCCTGTGTGTTTATGTGTGTGTGCTGCATGCTGCAGATGTTCACATACGCACTCCCTACAACCCCCATGGGTATACTGCAGCATGCTGTCTGATGTCAGACACCTTCCCTTACCCTTCACCCGTACAGCCCCTGTATGACCTGTGTGGTGCATGGGATACTTGCACAGTGATGTGATGTGGCAATCCCACAACCGATGAGTTCTACACCTGGCCCTGCCACATATGTCAATGTGTGTGTGTCCTTGTGAGAGTGTGGCTGTGTTGATACTGGCACCTGTTCATGCCAACAGGCATGTGTATGTCACCTACCATACAGCTACTGTATCCCTGTTGCAGATGTCACTCACCATCACATATATGTACTGAGTGCTCCACAACAGGTAATCCATGTGGCACATCCAATAATTGCAGTGAACTGTGCTAGCACTACATAGTTGTCAGGGGTTTGACACCCTGTGCTGCTAGGTGTGTGACACAAACATGCTTCATTTTTACCCTCCCACACCTCCCTGACATGTATTTGCCTCTGTCTGTGTCCCCCACCCCCTCTCAGGTGGATGTGGAAGCCTACACCTGCTTTGCTTAGGCAGCAGCATGTGTAATGTAAGTAATGCTCATGATCAGCTAATGACCTCTGCACAAATCACAGCCCTCCCCTAGCTGATTGCATGTGAAACAGCTGTGGTAACATTCCCATAACCAATTGTATGGAAACACACTCCAATACCTAGGGACATCATGGTGGTGTTTCCCGTTTTCACACACTGTGAGCAGGAACTAGATTTGTTGTGTGCCAAACAGCATCTCAGATGTTCTGCAGTGTACATCTAACAGCATACACTGTGGAAACAGCACAACAAACAGGAGGTGGTTGTGCCTGATCTGACTACAGACTGTAAGTGCCGCTATACTGCATTTGGAGTAATGTTACTTTCACAGTGTTTGTATGGCTATGGCAGTTGTACATGCCTCAATACATGCCATGTCACTTCCATGTTGATGGGGAATCTCCATCTGCAGGGTCATCTGCAGCCTGGGCAGTGTTGTGTCTGTGGTTGCATGTGTCATCCATGGAGCATCTAGCTGTCGACTGCTGAAGGTAGTGTGAGGATTGCAGTCAGTAGATGGAGAAAGCTGTGGTAGTTACAGATGTCATATCCTTCAGAACATATGTTGCAACAACCCTGTAACAACTGTAAATGTATGTGGTTATCAAAGCAACATGTCTCTTTCAACCTTTGTACATATGTTGTTCATGAAGTGGTGCATATGTGCTGTACACCATACTTTGTGGCATCATATCTGAGAACAAGTCACTGATATATCTGTCTGCTACACATGTTATGTACAGTAGGAGTTGCATTACATGACATTACCTGCACATTCTGTGGATGTTCGTACAGTACTGAGGTCTGTGTACCTATGGTGAATGTTGACAGTGGGTGTAGTGTTGATATGTACCTTAGCATGCATACAGACTGTGGTAGATGACATTGTTCTAGTTCCCCTACTACCAGATGTTACATACTGCCCCACTGTATGGTACTGTAGTGGCGTACATGTTTGTAGGGCCATAAACATACGTGTCCCATACCACAGACAGCCACCAGACCAAACTGTGTAGCAGGCTAGTATATGTATGGTCAGTCTGTGAGTGGCACATATGAGGATGGTGTCGAACACATAGTCCATATACTGTAATACCATGCTAGCTAGCCATATGTGGTTGTGTTCACATTGTTTGTGGATATGCACTGTCACACAGGTGTATCTTACCCTGTGCTGTCACATGCCTGTTGAGCCTACTTTATATGCAGGTACATGTGCATTCCCCCTTGGGAGGTGTAGGCCAATGTTGAGCCAGTCTGCCTGCAGCCTGCAGCCTGCGCAGTGCATTGTGACATGGCTAGCAGCTGAGTGTACCTACCCAGTAGGATGTCATCTGCAGATACTAGCCAGATGTCCCGCTGCTGGATCTCCCCTAACAGTCATGTATGTCAGACAGGGCAGTGGGATGCAGTGCAGATGTATGTCAATACCTATTGTGTAGTATGTGGCCATGGCACCCCTGTACCAGCGGTCATACCGTTACAGGCCAGGCAGGGGTGTGTGAATGCATGACCTATGGTGGACATCATATACCATTCATTATGTGTTATACCCATTTACATGGCCATCCACATCCATATTGTCAGGCATGGTACACATGTGTAGCACTAAGGGCTTATGTATATACCTCTGGACTGTACAGACTATGTCAGACCCTCCACATATATCAGCCAATATCTCTGCTGCAGTACACAGTGGTATTACGTGTTAGCAGCGGTACTGTACACTGATGTCCTTTGGATGTCGTTCAGTAACCAATGGCACACATGGTATGAGCAGATGTGACCTCCCACACACACACACACACACACACACACACACACACCATGTCTGTGAAGACAATCCCAATGACAGTAGCAATAGTCTACTAGTATACCTGCTATAGATACCTGACATCCCCTGCAACTACGACATTGGGAACATATAGGCTGGGATTGGCCTACACTTCATGTCCAGGACTTACAGTGGGAATATATGTACATATACATATCCAGATAGCCAGATATATGATTACACATGTACTACACCCAATTAACACTGTCATGGCAGCCACCCACTATAGATTCCCACATCATGTGTGCATGGTCCCATTACATATCCTGTGTGATGGGCAGCCATCATGTGTATAGGCAGCAGAGTTACTGACAGCATGTAGCAATACCCCATACAGGAGAACTGGCACACTCAGGGCAGCCACATATTTGTAGGAGGATCAGGAAGAGCAGACAGACTGCATGTGGAGTTGTGTTATGTTTTGTACAGTACTGGTGTTACAGGGTGTGGAAGTACATACTAGTTTGCCATGGAATGCAGTCCATCTGCATAGCACACAACTGTGAACCTACCCTTATACCGGCCGGAGCTGTGCCTAGCATGTCTTGTCTGTCCACCACACAGGTCTTGTGCCATATAATACACTGGCAGTGTGTTGCATGCTATGGTACATGGCTACATCCATGACCATCTCTACCCGCAATTTCCTGACTAAAGGTATGTTACAGACTATCCTGTAACACCTGCACCTTGCGTAGTGTACGGCAACAGTTGTCCACATATGTGCCTGTATTCCAGCCTCTGTCCATCACCTACATACCAAGCTTTGCACATATGTCATGATGTCGGTGGTTAATCCATAGTGGGCTGGGAGTATAACACACTGCCATGTCTGCCATCAGTCCACTGCTGTTGTACACATATGGTAGGGCTGGGGCCATATATGTGTGGGTGCCACCTACACAATACATGTGTGCCCTCATGCATTGCAGAGCCCAGAGTATGTAACAGTGGTATATGGCCCTGTATTATTGAGTCTGGGGGGAGCACCAGAAATGACCTAGGCTGCTACAAAATGTGGGGGTATCAGGGCTGAGCTGCCTTAAGGTATCTGGATGTATAGTACCATATACTTCACCTATATACACATTACTGACATGGATCTGGGTACTGCAGGACTACTGCCCCCTGCCATACAAACTGTTCTGTGTGTTAGTGTGCTCATGATGGTGTCCGTTATGCCATGTTATGTAGCAGTTACAATCCATGTGGTCATAAGACGTCTATACCACCTACTGTGTTTGTACAGTGTATAGATAGAGGCTGCTGAACTACACACCTGGAATACATACTGTTGATTGTTAGTTATCCTGTGGCCCAGTGTGTCTTTCCTATTGTACATTTTGAATGGCTTGGCCTGGGCAGCAACAGCTGTGAACCTTTTTAGCCTACTGTATGACTGTAACTGGTCCACTGTGACATCACTCTGTTGATATAGCTGTCAGTGTCTGAACAGCTATATGGTATGGCATGTAGAACTGTAATAGTACACAATGAAAGGTTTCCATGTGTGCAAACCTGTGGGTGTTGTTTTACTTATGACCTCTCTGTGGGTGTATGTTACAGGCAATGATTGTCATTTGTATGGGTGGCACATACAGTGTCCAGCCATTCAGGGGTCAACTGTAGTCACAGTGGCTGTTCCATATTGTGTGCACCTACCACTTATGTATCGTACTGTACATATAACTGCGTATCTATGTGTAGTCACATGTATATGTAAATATATATATATATATATATATATATATATATATATATATAGATATATATATAGATATAGATATAGATATATATATAGATATATTTATAAATATGTATACCTGTATCTGCATATCTGTGTCTGTGTATCTGAAGCTCGGTAATGCTGATGGCTTCCACATATTACATTCCCCATGGGAGCCAGACTGTAATACATGATATGTTACCAATAACAGCCTGACATCATACAGGTGGGATGTAGTACAGGTAACATCGTGTGCCCATGTTGTCACTGGCCCTGGTTATGGGATCTCCAATACTTGGTAGTGTATTGCAGGGTGGACGTGTTTGGCTGGGGGGGATGCCTATTTGTACAACTCGTATAGTGTGTGGTGCCACTCAACCCGATTAACATAACATGTAGCCTGTTAAACTCCACTAACAGCTACATGTGCCTTGCAGTACCAGCACAACAGTGTTGTACCAATGGGTCGGTAGGCATGGGAATCCCATTGAGGTCTGCCACATGTGTGTATATGTACATGTGTGCATATCTGTAGGGTACACCAGTCCGAGTCCACATACTCCTATTACGATACACATTGTCACACAGTAGTACGGATATTGTTGCTGTTGCCCTTTGGTGGGGCAATGCAATGCAACACCCTACTATGCCTGTGGCGTGTGCATCACATGCATATCCCTGTGGTACCACTGTTATGATATGCAATGGTTTTGCGTTGTGGCCAATGTGTGAGTTTCGTTTTATAAATTTTTTTCTCTCTCTCTATCTCTCTCTCTCTGTCTCTCTCCCTCTCCAGTAGAACAAATGAGTTGGTTTGAATGGATGTCAGCATGGCTTTTGTAGGTGATGCACATGATCAGGTGATGGGCTCTGCACCAATCGGTGTGCAACAGTTACTGACTGTGTGCAGCCTGCTGTGTAGAGAATCAGTTAACCATTGTCATGGCAACCCAGTACTATAAAATGCTTACTCATGTTGATATTGTCCCATCACCTTTCCAGTATGGAGGACATCCTTCCTGTACGTGGGCAGCAGTGTTACAGATGGCAAGTTGCAGTGCCTATTACAGCGGGGCTTGTAGAGACAGGACAACTACACAATCTTAAGAAGTTCCAGACCTACAGACAGAGTGAGTAGTGTTGTTATGTGCTTTGTATATTTCTGGTCTTACAGTGTTTACGTGTACATAGTAGTTTAAGATGGAATGCAGCCTGTCTGCATAGCTCTCAACAGTGGGCCTATCCACATGATGGCCAGTGGATTGTCTGTTTGTTTTTGCTTGTGCACCACACAGGTCTTGTCCTAGATATATCCCTGGCAATCTGTCTGTTGCATGCTATCAGTACATGGCTACTTCCATTGTGTTCCTGATGTGTTATTCCTGCATAAGGGTATGTTGCAATGAATCCTGTAAAACCAGCTATTTGCAGGGTGTGTAACAGCAATATTACGAGTATGGCCTTGTGTTCCTGCCTCTGTCCTCCACATATATGGCTGACTTTGTCCTGCTGTGATACGGTTAGGGGTTGTTCGGTATTGGCCTACCTTAATTTACTGCTAGCATTCCTGCTATCATCCCAGTCATATTATGGACTCCCACAACATTTGTTGGTCACGGTCCATACATGTGACAGATATATAGACATTATGACAGGTAATGAATGTCTCCCTAGGCCTTGACTACAGGGTGTAATTGGCGGCTGCTAAACTACATCTGTTATTGTGTATTGTTACCTATCTTGACGGCAAATCCTTTGTCTACAGTTGTACCAATGGACAGGCTTGGCCTGGACAGCATAGTATGCTATATAACTGCACTGTCTGCATCTCCTTTTCTGTGTGGGCCTTGCATTCCTCACTGATTAAATAAGTCCAGATATATGTGCTGTTGGTAATGGCATACATTACTGTAAAATACACCATTAAAGGTTGTCTGTGTATACATATCTGTGTGTCGTCTCATTTCCTTTGAATAGTGAGTGGGTCTATGTGTAATGCAGTACTCCTGTTCAAGTGTAAATGTCATTTAGTAGGTTATAGAGCAAAATGATGCTGTTTTACCGATTTCACACGGAAAATAGAATGTGCTGCAGTGGGACTCGAAGCGAGAATGCGTGCGTGTTAGGTGGATGCTCTGCCCACTACACTACTTCAGTTTTGCTTAATTTGCATATTTCTGCCTTAATGTCATACCCATGCTCCCTTTCCCCGGCCCCCGAGCACCACATACACAGCATCCATCCATTCTCCAGTTGCTAGCCCTGCCATACCACACCTCCACACATTTTCCTCTCTGCACGTCTCGATGCAACCGTCTGCAGGCTCTTCATCCGTTTAGTCCACGTACGTTCAAGCCTTCCCTACATCCACCTCCTATATGGTGGAAACATCAATGTGACCCACAAAGTCTGGTGCATCCCGCCAGGGATGGACCTGTTGTTGTGTCACTAGTAGACTTTGCTGGTCTACACTGTTTCCTCCACTGGTAGCATCCTGCCAGGGTTTTGAGAAGCAGCAGTTTGCTCACACACCAGACCAGCCTCATCTCCCACTTCCACAGATGAAACATGCCCCCACAGCATGCCCAGTTTTCCATTCCTCTCTTCAGTATTATACAAGACTACTGTTCTCACAGTATGCTTGGACAGGCACTGTTCATTGATACTAATAGACTGCTCGGAATACTGTGACTGAGGACTGTGCATGTTTGCTGGTATTAATGTACATACTTACATACATTTCCTATGCTGTTGACTGACTGTGCCGGATGATATGTTTGTGATAGCAGCTGACTGTATATCTGCCATGCCTTCATGGTAACTCACTTGGACTATAGTGTGCAGGGGGGGGGGACCTGGGAGTGCTGATTATGTTGTTACTGGCCATGATAAGGGCTGTGGGCTACAGTGTACCTAAGGCACTGTGGAGGAAGTGTAGGCGGGTATGTACTGGTGTGCGCTAGGCTCAGACTTGCTGACCTCCGGTTACAGCATCTTACACTGGGTTGGCCTCCACATTGCTTAACCAGTGTGGGCACTGCTTACTGCCGCCCAAACAGGCATACTCCCACTTGCTGCTGATACCCCTGTGCTACTTCATGTATTTAGTTCACATTTGTTGTCCAGGACAATCCGACTAGATGCTTCTCCATTGTCAGCGGTGACCTGGGGAGTGTAGCTCCACAGTAATCCCCAGCTACACATTACAAGTAGTACTGAGGTGTGCATGTTCATAGAGAGTAACAGACTTAACATAGCTATGTACCACATTCTTCATGCTTAGTTCACATTAACACATCGGTATTATACATGCAAAGGTCAGGTTTACATGTCAGGTATGACTGTTGACATAGGTCAGTTTAAGGTGAACTGTGAATCCAGTTTAACAGTTCTGGATAGGTTACACTCAGGTATTCAGGTTAGGTTTAGTTATGCCATACTTGTGTGTTAGAGTAGAAGTGAATAGTGAAGGAGTAGGTAGGTCGGTAGAGGGGGGGGGGCATTGTAACTGTATAGTAGGCCGTTCGTATGATTTGTGTGGTATGCAGGATGTTGGGATTTGTATGCGGACAAGACAGGAGATGTTGGTTTCACTAGTTGTTGTAGGGGTATGAAGTGTTAGTTGGGGGGGACTTGCCAGGTGGTGAGCATGTGCTGCTCCAAATGTGCTTGAGGTGTTCATTCATGTGTTATTTACATGTGTCGTGTGGGACAGCTGAGGTAATACACGTGGGTAGGGGGTTCCAAATTCTGACGATATAGTTGGGGAAGAGGGTGACACCTAGCTGTGACTGTGAACAGTAGTAGTAATGACACAGGGGTCAATAGGTAAGTAGTGTTAATGGGGCACACAGAGGGGCAGATAGTAGGGGGAATGTCCAGGGATGTGCAGGTAGGCTGACGGGAAGGTCCACAGGTGGCCATTTCTTCTCCAGCAACAGCTGTGTATACATACATTGCATTTAGAGGTAGGTTTGGACACCCACACCCCTGGGTGGGAGTGGGGACAACAATAATACCTTGTGATGCCAAGTAGTTCGGCTTACATGCCTACAGTGGGTTGTTGTGACCATGTGTTCTTTGGTGTTATTTGATGGTATTTGCAACAATACATCTGGTTATATCATACTTTGCCGTGTAAAATAGACTGTGCTGCAGTGGGACTCGTAGTGGGAGTGGCTGCTCCTTGGGTGGCAGCTCTGCCCAATGAACACTATTGCTTACATCCCTGAAGCGGTCCAAATAGAATCACTCCAGCAAACACCTGCATGCCTAGACCCATAATTACATACCCATAGTTCTCCCACCCACACCTCCTCTACAGCACTCATCCTTACTCTGGGTGCAGGTAGGGTCTAAACACACCACTACACACTGCCCACTCTCCACTTCACGGGACCCATCTCGTACGTTGCCTTGACCCATGGGTCATCAGGCTTTCCCACCCTTGTAGTCCGGGTACATACACACCCCGCCTTGATAGGTCATAGGTCATTGCACAGGTGTCCTCCTATAATAAGACAATTTTTGGGGTGTCCTGCAAGGGACGCTCCTGTCTCTGTTCCAAGATTAGACTTCTCAGGTCCACTATGCCCCCCCCCCAGTTGTATCCTGCCTGTGGTCTGGGGAGAAGTGGATTGTTTACATTGTTTGTGTGTTTGTTTGTATGTTTCCCCTGTCTGGCTGGGGGGGGTTGATGCTACATGTTACACATTTGTTGATTGGGCCCCTCATCTCCATTGGCATGGCCTCTGAACATATGTCATTCTTAAGTGCTGTATAATAGCATAGCTATATATCTGTGTATATCTACACACACACACACACACACACATATATATATATATATATATATGTATATGTCTGTATACATATATATATATATATATATATATATATATATATTGCTGTATATATATCTAATGACATGTGGATGTATGGGTGTCTGCATATGTATATATCTATATGTGGGTATTTATATATATATATGTCTATCTATGTCTATATACATTTGTACTACAGAGAGGGGGAGGTATATATCTATATAGTTATGGGTATTTATAAAAAAACACATATACCTCTACATATTTAGCTACATATCCTGTAATGTTGACTGGTACTGCTGGATACTATGTTTTGTGTGCATACCGGCTAACCTTGTGTGCAATGTATGCTTTGCGATACCTACAACTAAATTTGTTAGTGTACACAGAGTCACACGTGAAATCTATTGTTAGTACCAGGAATACATTTGTCCCATGCAGGACAACCCAAACATTGGGTATTCAATCTTCATTTACACCCAGGGTTACGCAGGTACCCCTGGCTATGTGCATGGTCTATGGCGTTTGCCGCACCTAGGAAACTTGGGTTGGGACATCATACGGGTTGGGTCCTGAGGGGGGTGGGGGGCAATGTGTGGTGGTGTGGTAGCTACGGGCCAGTAACCATGGTAGGGATGGTGGCAGCATGTGGGTAGGGGGAAGCAGAACTGTGGGTTATGCATGTATGGGTCGGGGATGACCTGGGTTGGATGGGCCTGTACTGCTCGGCCCGCCTAGTGGGTGGGGGAGAGGGGTATGTGATGTTGACGTGTGAAACATAACAGAGGGCTAATTTAATTCCCTAGTTCATTGACAGATGTATATACTATGAGCTTGGTAGTGTATTGCAGGGCAGACGTGTTTGGCTGGGCGGGGGGTATGCGGGGGGTATGCAAATTTGTACTTGACATATATTGTTTGGGGCATAACAGGCCCACTGACGGTGCATGTGGACATATATGTTTCTGTTCGTCTACCATTGATATCTACAGATGTCTGGCCATATATACCACTGTGAGTATATATAATTGCTTACATATTTCTAACTATGTTGGAATATACCTACGGAGACAGATATCTGCGTACATATATGTCACTTGATGTGCATATGTGGCCATATAGATGTTGACATATATATGTGTAGTTGTCAGCATTTGCATGTATATCTGTTCATATATTTGTATATATCTGTATATATCTCTGGATATTTATATATATATATATATATATATATATATATATATATATATATATATATGTATATATGTGTGACTACATCTATAGATATGTTGTATTCATTCAGATAGTGATATATTTGCACACACGTGCCTATCTAGCTGTAGGTATACATTCTCTGTACTGTTGCATGACTGGGCTGGGATAATGCTTCTGACAACATACAATTTCTGCATATCTGGCATGGCTTAGTGGTAAATCATTTAACGTATGTTGTGCATGGTCCTGGGTTCCGGACTTGCAGCAGCTGTTTGCTTTGTTGCTGGGCAGAACACCGGCCGTTGGATACAGTGTGCTTAAGGCACTTCCAAGCGGTTATAAGTGGGTTTGCACAGAGGTAAGTACTGCTGACTTCCGGTCACAGTGTCTTACACCCAGTTAGCTTCTCCTTTGCTTAATCTGTGTCAGCAGTGCTTAACCCCACACAAACGCACTTGCACATACTTACTAGTGCTTACATATGCTTACTAGTGCTTATCTGTGCTTACACCTGCTTACTGCTGACTTATTCATTATGAGAATGGCCTTTCACATGTGCATTTCCTGCAGTACTCCTATTCATAAAAATTATGTTATTTACTGGGTTTTGCATTACAAATATTGCTTATACCATGCTTTGCCATGTAAAATAGACTGTGCTGGGTTGGGACTCAAACTGGGAATGCCTGCTCGTTGTGGGAACGCTCTGCCCACTACAATATTGCTGACATGCTTCATTTGCATATATCGTCGTTGTTATCCTCTTCAGCCTTTTGGGCTGCCTTCACTGTGGCTGAGCAATGGGCACACATGCACACCTACGGTTAGCTGTACTCGGAGCTTTAGACAACAATACAGGGGTTTCTTCTTTTCATCTTTATGTCTTGTTGTTGTTGTACTCATGGGGGACTGTTGGTGGGGATATGCGGACACTGATAAGCGGCCTCGCTCATTTATTTCCACTTTCTGCTGCTCTACTTTTCAGGGGCGTGTTTATTCTGAGTGCTCTGTTCTCAGATGCCCCTTGCAGTCATACATGCTCCCTGTATGCCTAGGATGTTGGGCAGCATGCCTTCATTAATATGCATGGCATGCTGCCATCCTGCTCCTAAGCGGCCACGTCCGTGCAGGACTACACTAGTCCTGTATGGGAGATTAGTAAATCCAGGGGATTGTCTTATGCAGAGAACTACCGACCAGAATCACGATACTAGGCTTATTAAGATATACAGCAGGTGAAGACAGGGTGACTTAAAGTTCTGCAGGGGCAAATTTTAAACCTGTGTGGCTACTGTTAAAGATATGGGTTATATTTTCACACCAGAAGGCCTTAAACCAGCTTCGTATCAAAAGGTGCACGACAAATCAGATATTATTTGATTTCTTTACATGTGCCATGTCTCTCCAAGTTCTTGCCAAATTTGTCAGGCATAATAGTGTCACTCAGGAAGTTATTGAAACTTGTTTTTGCTTGTTTTTGTCACAAACAGGACAGGACAGAAGCTTCAAGATGTTAAAAAACTTACAGATGCTCCTACTCTGAAGTTTTTTGACGTCTCTCAACCTGTAATTCTTAAAATGGACAATAACCAATCAGGTTGACAAGTAGTGTATGAGTTAAATGTTTTCATAGGGGCACAGACAAGATATGTCCAGACAGAGAAAGAAATGTTAATAACTGCCTTTGGCTGTGTTTCAGAAAAAAAATATCTATGATCACTTAAACTACAGCTACCAGTCATGGGAAATGTGATTCACAAACATGTTTAGCCTCAATGAGGAAAACCTCATTTTCAAATAATCTGCATGTCTCTGAATCATGCATAAATACCATTAGTGCTAAACAGCATTTGTCGGTGGTACTTAACTCAAGTGGTATAGACATGTTTATACAGGAGACTCCCCCAGGCATTCATACACACACACTTATACTGTCACAGACATCTCCACATGCACACAAACATTCGATCAACATGACACACCTTATCTCACTTGAATGTACTCATGGATATACTCATTCATTCACTCATACACACACACACACACACATACACACACACACACACACACACACACACACACACACACACACACACACACACACACACACACACACTATCAATCCCTACCTGTCCCCCTTGCTGTGACCACCAAAGCAGAGAGACACACACACACACACACACACACACACACACACACACACACACACACACACACACACACACACACACACACACAAAATCATCAAAGACCTGTCACATCCTGCAGACACACTTACACACTAGAACAGACACTACCATATATATCACTCACACTCATACACTTCCCACCACTATATTCCTAGTGCTCATTTGTAATCTTATGTACAAAGTGGTCTCCCCAATTGACTATAATGGTGAACTGCAGTAATTTGGCTGTGTTTATTAACATAACCAACCTTGCTAAGTTACACAGCTGAGTGATTCTCTGAATCAGTCAGTTGCATAAATCCCTTGGTACAGTCATTTCCAGGGGACAATACATGGCTGTTTAGAGTAGGCCACCTCCACAGAATGCCTCAGTAGCATGTAGCCGGCTGCAGAGATGGCCTGCTCTGGCAATTTTACCAAACATTTAGAATCATTGTGCCGGGCCTGTCTATGCTTCAGAAACTCCATCTATTAGTGATGGGCCACTCGGCTTAAGGCTTACCAAAGGTGGTCCGCATTTCTGAGTCCAGTTTATGGTTGTCAGAAATTCCATGATTGTATTTATGACAAATTATATACAGTAGAATGTGACTATGCACCATTACAAAACATTTTAAAGAAATCTCTTCATAAATCTTTAGCAAGATTGAAAAGAATGTTATTAAGTCTGCAGGTATACTTAACAAGTACAAGATAAATGTGGGAAAACATTGCACATAGATTATGCAGTTAGCAGAACTTGCCTACAAGAACATAAATATTTGCTTGAGAATAATCTGAACATTTTATAGTCATTTTACAATTACTTGTATTAGCTGAGGAGCTAGAGAAACTGCAAAATTGTACCACAGGGTTAACAGAAATGCAAATACAATGAGACTGTCATGACTGGTTGGCTAGAAGAAAGCAAATCACTGCATCCAGACATTAGTGTGTATTTTTCTTTTCAGGATTAACTTTCTTGTATATACAAGACTTGATGTTTGAAGGAGATAAAACTGTAATTCCTAGATTCATGATGCAATTCTTATAAAGTTCATGAGTCACATTTATGTATTGCAAGAATAAAGACAGGGCTTGTAATGTTCTTTACTTGCCAAAACTGTCTGAACAGATAGAGGAACTGATTCAGAGCCTTGACGTCTACAATAATTTTCATAATCGGAATCAGCATGAGAAATGAATACCACAGCACTGAATCTCCTGCGGATTAGCATCTGGAACTATTTTGCTTAAAGACAAAGATGTTTATTATCTTCTGCATGCTAAATGTTATTTAAAATATTCTGAAGTTGTATAACTGTGTGGCAATACTAGTCATAACGTCATTACTACCTTGAAATCTAACTTTGCTAGAAATGGAACACCAGATGAAACTGTGTTTGATAATGATCCACAATTTCTTAACTAAAAGATTCACAAGTTTGTTAAACAATGGGAATTTAACCATAAAGTGGCTAATCCTAGATATGCATAAAACAATGTGCAAAGAGAATGCTGTGTAACTATTTGAACGGTTGGGACTCGGAATGCAGTGTCCTGTAATTGTAGGCTGAAGGGCCAAAAATCTAAATTACATATACTTATACTGAGTCCAAGATTGCCACTTCTCAGAATATTCTCTTTTCTACAAGCTACAGTGATCTTAGAGTTGGTGTGTGTGTGTGTGTATATATATATATATATATATATATATATATATATATATATATATATATATAGATAGATATAGATATATATATATATATTTGAGAATATGCGAGTCTTGTTCCCTCCAAATGGGGGGGGGGTGCAAGGGGATTGCTCCCCTGCAAAAATAAGTTTAAAGAAGAACAATGCTCGATATTCACTCTTCTAGTGCACTTTCAGTCTTTTTTCTGCATGTCAGGACTCAACATTGCAAGTCCCGATGTTTTAATAGGGGGCCAATAATAGTATAAACAATTAAAAATTTTATAAGAGAATTAGAAAGTTCGAAGAATTCTGATTGCTGTCCTTCTCTAATAGGATACAATAATTCACCTCTTCGTGGTGTAGGATATGCACTCTCTCCAGCAATCTATTAATGTGTTAAAGCTAAACTACTGACTTCCAATTGTTTACTAATACTGGGAAAATCAAAGACATGTCACTGATTTATTAAAATTGAAACAATGTAAGCAAAAGTGTAATTATAGTTAGACTGGCTAAGAATATAGGGGAAATAGTACATCTAGCTATAGATTTTTCAGTGAACGCTCAAAACAGTCAAATGCCAGCAACAGCCCTATGTTATGCACAGGACCTGAAATCTGGTATTGTATAAGATCTTGATATGCAGACTTACAGAAGAAACTGAAATCATTTGTTCAAAGCAAAAAGTGAGAAAGTTTACCAGATGAAGATGTTTATTTCTCAGTGCCTACCTGAAAGTGATGCTGCTCACAACCAGAGATAGCATTACCATCCTCCCAGAGAAAATAATCCTTCTGCTGCTACAGGAACTTAGCATACTGAACATGTAGCTATGCTAAGTGATGTCAGACCTTATGTTATTTATAAGCAATATGTTGTATAGAATTTTCTAGAATTAAACATCAGGCTAGACAATATTCAAGATTGTTATAAGTGATGTTGATCAATATAAAGTGACTCATGGGATTCAATAAAGTCACAGAATGATGTGCACACTGGCAGGGAAAGTTTTAGATTCAGTAAGCACTGTGTAGAGGTGCACACCCACATGCAAACAAGGTAAACACTGTGGCCTACTAATTACAGTATAAGTAGCTGAATTACATAATAATTAACTACTCTAACATGGTGGAGCTACTCAACAAGCTATAAAGCAACCGTGTAGACTCCATGGTGGTGTTCTCCATGAATTCCAAAACTTTTGGAATATAGCCATGGAAAGGAGTCTACATGGACAGAATAAAAAGTAAAAGGTGTGAGATTTGTACAGAACACACCTTAACATGTGACAGTATTAGATACAGGCTGGATGCAACAAAACAAGAGTAACAATAGCAACATAATCCTTTTTTGTGCCGTAACAGAAATGCAGATTTGCTCCCCACTGCCAGATGAACACTACACTTTTAAGTAATGCAGACAGATAAGAGTGTAAAAATATGTGCAAATCAAAATAAATATAAAAAACATTAAACAGACTATTCATAGTTACATGTCAGCATATGCAATATGTAGCTGACAGAATGCAGGTATCATCTAAAAATCAGTACTCCTCTGTGCAGATATATCCCAAAGTAATATCCTCTTTTCTGTGCTCAACACATAAACAATTCAGCTCCCCTTCAGTTTCCATAGCTACACAGCTGATATCTAGTGTACATTCTGGACTGTCAGCACATTCAATATGTAAATGAGATCTGAAGTTATTAGAATTGCTGAATCACAAAAAATTGGAACCATGTAGGGCTGAAAACATAGTTCAGGCACTCCCTCAGCGTTTGTGTTTATTGGATGGCAACTGTGAATGCTTACATCAGGTGGGTGTGTCAGGTTAGACTTATAAAGTGTTACATGTACTTCTGTCAAGGTTGGAAATGCAAGTAAGCAGTGCACAATTCACAGGTTCTCTTTCATTACATCCAACCTCCTCTCTATTTGTTGGCAAATTGTGTTTTCTTTGTCAGTTTTTTATTATTATTTTATTATTTTTTGGCCATTGTTTGTGAGATGCAGCATTTAGCACAATCACGGGAAATGGAGGAATGAATAGAAGGCTTGGCTGTGCTTATCTTGTTGTCACGGCATTGTGCAACGGGCAAAAGGGAGACCTTAAGAATGATCAGTAAATAAAGGAATGTCATGTAACTGTTCCAGTGGCGGCATTGCTAAAGCATGACAGTTAGTATTGAGTCTGTGGAATACACCTGTTACTTAACTGACTCTTAGAATATTTTTGGTAGAATATCCATTAGTCCCTTATATTAGGGGCTTGCCCAAGATACATAAAGATCCATCAGACCCCCCCCCCTTTCAGCCCATCTGTTTTCGGTCAGGGATGGCTCACAGAGCCCACATCAATATATACTGTATAGAAAAACAACTGAAGCTTGTTGTTGATGCTACTGATACAGTCTTGAGAGCTATAGAACATTTCCTTTCAACATTTTCGAATTTAGTTTTTTCAGATACTGACATATCTAATTCCATATTTGTTACATTAGATATAACTTCTCTATTTACAGTGATACCTAATGACATTGATGTGGACTATGTTAGACAGTTTTTGACTAACACAAGTAGAATTTCCCATGACAGAAATGTGTTATGCTGTATGTTGTTGGAGTTAGTTTTAACAAACAATGTTTTCTTATATAATGACAAATATTTTCTTCAAAGGAAAAGTTTAGCCATGGGCATGCCATGTGCAAATTCTTATGCTAACACAGTGATGGCATTTTGGGAAACCCCACGGTCGACTGGCGTTCGAAAGACATGCGTGAATGGGCGTGCCTTCATTGAAGGTTGGGTGTCGGGCTGGCACCTCAGCACCGTAAAAATCTACTGCTAATCATTAGCGGACCAGAGTTCCGCTGTGGCGACCCCTAACCGGGAAAAGCCCAAAGAAGAAGAAGAAGACAATATACATTAAGACGAACAGAGAATATTCTGCTTATATACTATATTATAAAAGATTCGTTGATGATGTCTTTCTGCTCTGGGGAGGGACATAACTAGAATTAGAGAATTTTATTGCTAATATAAATACCGCCACAGATTTATTTGCATTTCAGTGGTAAATGGTCTAAGAACAGCATAGATTTTTTTGGATGTTCTCATCACCAAAAATAGACATGACATTTCTACTACTATATAAAAAAGATTGTAAGAGAAACAATTTGCTATATAGACAAAGTGTGCATCCTCCACATATCTATAAAAATATTGCAAAAGGACAAGGCCAGATTAACCAGTAAAACTGATGATTGCCTATTAGCTTTTAAAAATTTAGAAAACAATTTCCTGAACAGGGGCTATAGATCAAATGAGTGTATGTTTGAACTTCATGGTCATAATATAGATTGCGCTGGTAAAGGTAGACCTTTCTATAGAGATTATAGGAAAAGGTGCTGTAGTCCCAAAGTAGTTAAGGCAAACCAATGAGACAAGTGTAGAGCTGTTATTCCTCTTACTTCCAATAATGCTGATATATGTAAGGTGATCTCTAGGAATTGGAGGATAATTATAGCAGATAACAAGGTCAAGGAGTTAGTGAAGGAAATACCCAGATTTGCATATAAAAATAACAAATCCCTGAGGAGATTACTATGTTATGAAAGAGATAGGAAAAGGCATAATATATCTCAGAGGACTGGCACATTTGGATGTCGAAGATGTAATTTTTGTTCTAATATGGCCAGTACTAATAAGTTAACTCATCTCACATCAGGAAAAGTATATGAATTTCAACAATATGCTGACTGCAGGACAAGAGATGTGATATATTTAGTTTCTTCTATTAAATATCCTGCTTTTTATATAGGGAAGACAAATCGCACCTTAAGAGAACGAGTGAGAGAACACCTCTATGCAATAAATAAAGAAGATGGGACTAACTCACTCGCTAGGCATATATGTAGTGAGGGATCAACAAATAAATTTACTTTTATGGTTTTAGAACTGATTTTTAATAGTCCCAGATTGGGAAATATCAATAACATGTCAGAGAGATCTGAAGTAAAATGGATTATCAAATTTCAAGCAGATAAGCATTTTGGCTTAAATAATAGAGTATGCATTAAGCCTTTTTACAATGCAGAGTTCTTAAATAAGATTTTGTGTACTTTTTAAAGATAATTCTTAGTTATATATGATATGGTTGGTAAAATGTCATATAGATTTGATTTTTTATATATTATGGCATGTACCCTTATTAGAGATGGCTTTTTTGGATTTTAGGTGTATTTGCATATTTGATGGTGGTTGTAATCAGTTCACTGATGTCATTGGCATAAGATGATGTATGTTAATGCTCCTTATTTAAGGAGGATGTTTCTTGAATGTATTATTGAAGTCTGAAGAAGCGTCTTATTTGTGGACATGAAAGTGCTTACTATTTGGATTAATAAATTCATTTTTGCAGCCGTGTTTGTGCCTCTCTGACATTTTTGTGATATTTTTGTTTTTGCTCCTGAGAGGCACTTCTTTCTTTGGGACTTTTTATTTCAATTTGTCTTGACAAACAAGAATGAAATGTTATTTTAGAGTGGGGGGGGCAAACGTGAGTTACTATTATGGTACAAACAAGGATATGCTGTGCTTGTTACTCTCTTTGTTTTGCATCCTCCCTGTCTTTTGATCTTATGAGAGTTGTGAAGTCAGAAACTGCAATGTGTACCATTACTTTCTAACTTCTCTCTTTAATGATTTTCCAGTACAAATGTATGGTGCTAAACTGAGGGCATGGAGTGGTCATCAGTACTTTTGAGAGGTATGACTGCATGAATCTTTGATGCCTGAGGTCTATAACTTGCTAATGGACACCTATAAGTCAATAACCAAAAGTACCAGCACCAAGAACAAGGACACAGGTCGATAACTCCGTCCACCATCTGTTTATTGACAAAATGATAATAGTATATGGTTAAGTGCTTTCATCACCAACTTTTAAATAGACAGTATTAAGCCATGATTGGCCACAATAGAATTAATAAGCTGCATTGTACATATAAAATAATCCTGTTCATGCAAAATAGATGAAAACATATTGTCCATCATAATATAATTAAAAAATACACCAACAATCTAAATACATATCGAAGGAAAATATAAAATATTCTGAATATGTCAAAACATAGTATTCTAAAAAAGTATATGTTTATATATTAAACATGAAAACTTGTATTTAAAATATAAAACTGCAGATAGAAATAACTGCAGATAAAGTAGCTAAGCAAATAAAACCAAAACAATAAAATTTAAACTCTAGCTGCTTTTTCTTTTAAAGCAAATGAAACAGAAATGTAATCATTAAGGCCGGGGTGTATATTGGCAGCCAGATGTAGTTGCCACATCAATTCTTTTTTGTTCAACTGATTCTTCCAATCCCCCCCCCCCTCACGTCCTGAGTAACCATATCAATAATACCAAATCTATATCCAACATGATTTGTGCATACCTTACTGTGTCTGTAGAGGGCATTATTTTCTTTCTTAGTTTTGATGTCATAGAGATGCTCATAAATTCTTAACTTGAAGGCCCTCTCTGTTTTGCCAACATAAAAGCTGGCACAAGATATACACTTAACAAGGTAAACTATCCTTTTTGTTGCACAATTCCCTTTCCGAAAAAAGACTTCTGTTTCAGCATAATTCAAAAGCGTAACTGAAGGTTCCTGAATAATAAACTTACACTGTCCACAACTTCCACATGCATAAGTACCCTTGTTGTCATGATCAGTAATGAATGCTGGATTACTTTCAAGGATACGTTTAATATTTTGACCAACCTTGGTAGAAAAAGTGGGATTTTCACCCAATGTTTTAAAAACATCAATATTGGCTCTAAAAATATTCCAGTTTTTACCTATTGTATTTTGAATATTTCTATAATGAGAACTGTATTGGATAACACGCACTTCTGTAAAATTACAAGTAACATTCACTCCATTATCTGAAAGGCTGGGGGTAACATTTTCTTCCAACTTCTTACCTAGTAGGAGTATATATTTGTCCCCCCACCCATCATAAATCTCCTGCAGAATATCTGAAATCAGAGCTGGTGGATAGCCTCGCTCCAAAAACATGGTAGTTAGTATATCAAATTCTCCCTTCAAATCTGCCTTGTGTGATGTCATCCAAGCTATTCTGATACCTTGACCTCTCACAATACCCTTTTTCTGAAAAAAAAGGTGATGGCTGTTGAAATGAAGGTAAGAATTACAGAAGGTGTGTTTATGGAATACTTTGGATCTGAACCCCCCACTATCTTTGATAATCAACATATCCAAATAACTGATTTCCACAGGGTCACAATGGAAGGTGAATTTAAAAAAATGGGTGCTGTTGTTCAAATAATCAATAAATTTAGGTATGGTATCCAAGTCTCCTTTCCATGAAATAAAAATATCGTCCAAGTATCGTTATAGGACAAAATATCTTTAAAAAATTGGCTCTTAAAGACATATTCACACTCCCACCCCAACATGACAAGGTTCGCATAAACAGTGGCACAGGCTGCACCCATAGCAACCCCTGAGATTTGTTGAAAATATTGCCCCTCAAAATAGATATAATTGTAATCCAAAATGTGGGCCATCATTTCACAAATAAGTTTAACCTTGTCGTGATGGAGGTTCAAGCTAGTGTAAAGAACTTCTTCAAAATAGTTTAACCCTTCCTCTTTAGGAATACTGGTAAAGAGGTCCTGAATGTCAATAGTCAAAAATATGAGATCAGGGGACCAAGATCAGGAGTAAGTATAGCCAAAAAATCCCAGGAATCTTTAACAAGGTGAGGGACAGTGGTTACCACATGTTTAACCATCTGATCAACAAAAACAGCCAAATTGCAGGTTTTCGACCCACTACCCGCCACAATAGGCTTAAAAGGAGATTTCTCTATGCTTTTATGCACTTTGGGAATACCAAAAAGTGCAGGTATCTCAGAGTGGGAATTCGTCAAAAAACTGAAGGTATCAATGTCTATTTTATTCTCTAGAACATATTCTTCAAGGAAACTATCGATCCTATGATAAGAAATGTTGATCTGTTTAATAGATACTTGAATATAATTGTCTTCATTGAATAGAAGATTCTGCATAGCATTTATGTAGTCCTCAGAGTGAAAAATCACTACCCCCACTCCTTTATCTGGGGTCATGATATGAATATTTTTATCACCCCTTAATTCAACAAGTAGGTTCTTCTCTTTTTCATTTAAATTATGATATATCTTATTGTTGTTGTTAACCCACAACTTATAAATATCATCCTTAACTGCCCCTTCAAAGCTGGCAACCAAGGGATGTGGGGGATTGAAAATACACTTTTTCTTTAGAGGATGGGTTTTAAATGATAAAATAGTATCAGTATCAGGTTTAGGAAATAAAATTTTGAAATTCAACTTCCTAGTATATAAATGAATGTCCAAAAGCACTTTAGCTATATCAGGTACTTTACTGGGAACAAATTTGAATCCTTTTAAAAATAAGGAAAAAAATCCTCACCAATAGGTCGATCAGTATAATTGTATACATTAAAACCTAGAAACTTGACAATAATATGATCAACAGTATCAATTAATACCTCCCTCTGTCCCTCCCCTTGTTCGTGGATCTCAGATGGTAATCCACCCCCTGGTTGTGGGTATATGACCCCTTTTTGTTCCTGTTGGCTATTCTCTCTGAGCGTCTCACACCATAAAAATCCTGAGCTTCAGGTGCTTCATATTCTTCTAATTCAAAATCTGGGGGGGGCAGGTTCATGACCTCCTCCTTCTATACCTACACCAGGATCAAGTGGATGTAAATGTGCCTTAAACATAGACAATGATTTTCCATCATAAATTAATCTATCTGTAGGGCATACATAATGTGTATTATACTGTGGAACATCCCTATCAAGTTTCCTTTTCTTTTTCTGAAATAAAGCATTACATTTTTGTCCACCCTGTTAATATTTTTTTCAAATAACCCTTCATATTGTTCAAAAAGTAAATCAATGGTTATACTCCTATGTAAACTAATAACTTCTTCCTGAATTTGAGTTTTCATAAGCTCTAACTAAAAAACATTTTTCTCCAACAATTCCAGCCCCACTTATCAAACATATTAGAGAAATCATCAACCATATTGTCATTGTAAAACAAACCATAAGGAAATTTAAAAACATGAAAACCCTGAGGAACAATTTTGCAACAAATACACTCTTTCAAATAAACTATATCAATCTCCAAAGTTTTAAGTTTAAACAATTTTTTTCTCAAAAGAAAAGATGTCATCTTTCAAGGAATAATACGATGCCAAACCATCTTTTTTGTTTGAAAAGTCTTTCGCATGTCTAGAATTCTTTTCTTTAAATTTGTATTCCTGCTGCAACAGCAGGCAAAAATTGTCCCTTTTACATGAACTACTTTTGGGCAAACTCATTACTCTCTTGTTGTTCCCATCAGAGACATAATCAGAAGTCTCAAAATTATAGACATTCTTATTGATGGATGAAGAAACAGTTCCCCTTTGAACACCACCATTGACATTTGAACTAGAGTCATCCACAGTACCTGTCGTAACTTTGGAAACAGAACCGTGTTTCTGCGAGTCCTCGATAACAATCGACTGAATATCTTTACCAAAATAAATGGCTCCATTGGTTTTCACCTCTCTGGGTCCATTGGAAACTCCAGCTCTTTCTCCAACAGCCATTGACGTATCAGGGGCTCCTGTTCCACCATAACGATGAATGTCCACTGATGTGGTAATGTCAGGACGCTCGCCCAGCTGTTTAGATTTGGAAACACCCACAAGGGAAGAGTCAGCAAATCTATTCACAAATTTAAAGGAAAAATTACCCTTACGGATATTATCTGCAGCATGAACATTGGCTGTAACCGGAATGTTAGAAAGTTCACATAATTTGTTCTAAAGTCCCACTTTTTACTTGCTTACTGTACCAAGTAATGAAATATAAGGATATGCCATAATATTATTAAACAATATACTCCAGGTTGAGGGCGCACCTTGTAAATGCAGCAGTTGCTATAGTGTTAACTCAGAACTGACTCTGTCTGATGCAAACAGTACACAGTCAATACATGGGGAGGTAAAGGCTGTGTGAGTTGCTTGGCATCAATATTACTATATGTGCATGGGTAGGAGGAAGGTTTTAGGCCAATAGATGGTGAGTGAGTGTGCTATGCATTGTCTTGTAGTCAATGCAAGGGCATACTGAGCACATCTATGTTTGCCTACACCCACAGACTCCTCATCGGCCTGTGACTGTGGTGACCTTGGTATTGGTGGTGGGATGTGTGCCCCTTCCCCTTGCTGATCCTGCTGCAGCTGTTTCCTCATGATTATGTTGTGTAGCACATATGGTGAAGATTTCTGCACATGTCTGCAGATTGTACTGCAGGACTCCCCCCAGTGTATCTAGGCACCAGAACTGTTACTCAGCAGCCCAAACACATGCTCTATGACATTTCTGGTTTGAGCATGTGCCTCATTATGGTGTTCTTCCATGGTTGTGTGTGCAGTTCTGATGGGTGTCATCAGCCACGGTTCCAATGTATAGCCTGCATCTCCCAGTAAATGACCTTGTGGGATACCCCCCTTAAACATCTGCTACAGATGGGAGGTGTGCCAGATATGTGAGTCATGGTAACTACCAGGGTTGCCAGCATGCACCTTCAAGATGATTCCTTTTGCATTACACACAACATGGCAGTTGACAAAGTGGTAGCCCTTTCTGTTAATGTACAGCCTTTCCTGTTCCCCAGGTGGTGCCTTAATTCCAACATAAGTGCAATTTATGGCACCCAGTATTTCAGGGTAGTGCACTACCCGGTAGACCTGTTGCATATTTCTGGCTCCCTCCTCAGAACTATGTGGATAATATATGTGCTCACTAGTATGTTTAAGCATAGCATCCAGGAATTGGTGGAGGATCCTGGATGCTGATGCCTGTGTCACCCCCAGCATGTCCCCTGTTGGTCTCTGAAAGGTACCTGTAGCTAAGATTCTAAGGGCAACACATGACTTAATTTCCATTGGAATGGGTTCCTCTTGGTTGGCTCTGGCTCTGAGTTGAGGGCGGCAGAGGTCACAGAGTTCCTGTAGTGTGCCCCTGTCCACCCTGAAGTGCTCTACAATTTCCACATCATTTAGGTTGTAAAAAGTTAAACAGGGCCTGAAAGCTCTCCTCCTTCTTGGCCTAGGCCTATTGGTAGCAGCAGCAGTAGCAGCATTGGCTTCAGTTTTTAGCCCATATAAATGGATTAAAGTATCAGCATCCGTAAAACATTCTGTCTCTGTAGACTTTCCATGTCCGTACTCTAAAGATTTTGAAATCTGCAGGAAAAAACAGCATGGAGTCTACATGAATGCTTTATAGCTTGTTGAATAGCTCCACCATATTGGATTAGTTAATTAGCATGCAGTTCAACTGCTTGTGCTGTAATTAGCATCTATGAAGCATAGACAAAGACAGATGCAATCAATAATAATCTACACCATATAAAAAAGTAACCATGTAGCTAGCCAAACTAATGATGAGGAGAGGTGTAAATGTTTGGAAGACTGCAAAAAACCCTTTGTCTTCAGGATATATCTGTACAGAGGAGTATTGAACTTCAGAAGGTATGCTTCCATTTTCTCAAATACATACTGCATATGTTGAAATGTATTTAAGAATAATGTGAAGCAAAGGCTTTTACACTTTTATCTGTTTCCATTAGTTAGAAGTGTACTGATGGCATGGGTATGTTTGTCAAGCCATTTCACAGGTACACATGATTGACAATACATGAAAATGGAATTCTGTGTGATAAATATGTACAAATGTTTCAAGGACATGTCCTTTGAAAGCACTTTTAGCATTTCAATGATGTTTTGTTAGCAAAATGAATCATTTGCCTGTTATTCGGTGTGAGGGGGCAAAGATGAGTTACTGCTATGGCACAAACAAGAATGGACTGTTCTTTTGGGAGGGTGCAAAGGTGAATTATTGTTGTGGCACAAACAAGGACATGTTGCTCCTGTTACTCTCCTTGTTTTGCACCCACCTGTTATTAGTATTTCACATCTCTAGACTGTTTTATGTTTCTCCAGTTGGTAATACTGACTGGCTCCCTTTTCCCTTTTATCTGGAAATAGTTATTTTATAGTTATGTGATACTTATGTGCACTATACTTCTTTTGTCTTTTAGGACACCTAAGACTATGCCACTCAGTCATGTTAATTCACAGAGACTGCCCTTCACCAGTGTTGAAAACTAAGTAATATTTGATAGGATTATGCAATATGGTGATTTTCTCTTGGAAAGGGGACAGACAGATATGACACGTAGGATGCGAAAATGGCAGCAGATTGTCCAGGATGTCATTGCCATGTGCGGCCATGGCAGAGCATAGACATAGGTGTGCCACAAGGCCACTGACATGATCACATCTACACAAAGGGGAGCAGCTGCAGTGGGCCATGACCAAATGGTTACCATGGGGGGGGTCAGCTAGTGAACTACCACTAACCCTGGATGAACAGTTCCTGGCCAATATCAGAGAACCAGACAATTCCCAGGAGAGTGCAGTACAGCGTGTCCTGGATGTGGCTGCAATGCCTTCCAAGACAGTAAGCACATCCTAGGAGGAGCTTCCAGGTAGGCTTTGTTATCTGAACAGTTGAATACTGTTGTATAGTTAACAATTGAAGTGAATAAGTTAATTCTGTGTCACATGTCTTTTTGGGGGGGGGGGGTTGAAGACTGTTATAGTTATAAGCTTAGGTTGAAGTTTGTCAGCCACATCCTTGTTGAAAGTAGAGTTAATGCATATATAAAGGGGTAAATGTATTACCCCCTGTGTTACTGTTAATTGTGATGATGTTGCTCTTACCTCTTCCTTTACTTCTTCCAAGACTATCTGGACTACAGTGCAGTATGTCTTCTGCAGATGGTCAACCAAATATTGTTATGTCAATACTGCTGAGCAATTTAAAGAAATATTATAGTGTGTGATTTTGATCTCAGGCCTGCTGTGTATATTGCCATACTGTCTGTAATAGTGGCAGTACTGTTAGTTTGTTAGCATATATTGCACTATAGTCGTGCAGGTATTAATGTATTCTCATGTTTCTTGCTTTTTATCAGAGGTGATCATGACAGTGGGAGTGTGGCACTTTACCACTTGATGTCAGTGTATTAGCATACTCTGATGATGATGGCAGCTAAACTGAGGCACAGTAAGGGACTGCAGAGGTTAAATCTGTCACAGAGGTTGACATATAGCCATCCCCTGTATTTCCATTGGACACAGCCAGAAGGTATATGCCTACCCAGTCCACTGAGGCCACAGATATTGGACAGCTGGTGGGTGAGGACATTGATCATGGAAGTGTGGCTAATGCAGCTTCAGTGCCTGTTGAGTCTGGCCATAGCCAAAGTGTGGGCAAGATGCTAAAGGGGTGCTCAGAGGGGGCCTGCTGTCCCTCCTCCACCTGGTCCAGGTGTCACTTCCCTTGCCACTCAGCATATGTTTAGGGCCATCATGGAGGCACAGGCACATTCCCATACGTGATCCAGACAAATGCTCAGGGTTGTGGATGTGGCACAGTCTGATATGCTTGTCTTCCTCCACCATGTTGCCAGTTGACTGGATCAGATGAATGACACATTGGAACAAGGGTGTTTATGATGGACTGAGGGGTGTCTGTCATGAAATAAGCAGTGTCTGCAATGGACCATCTGCTGTGAAGGGAGTGGCATCCTCATAGGTGAAGGTCAGCCGCATCTGCTGTCAGCCAATGTGGCTGTGTCTGAATCACACTCCCATAGTGGCAGTACTTCCACTGCTCCATCAGGGAGTGTGCTCTCCACACCCAGATGTGGCAGGCCATGGAGTTGTGATCCTTGGGGGGGGGGGTTCCATAAAGGCAGCCAGCTCATCCAGCAGACATCAGTCACATTCAGGTAGCAGCAGTGCATCCGACCGTGGGTGTGTAGGTAACAGTGCAACTCCTGGCAGAGCCAGTTCTCATGGTCGGGGATGACATTGATGAACTACCACCTATACCATACATGGCTCACATCTGTCCAACAGACCAAGACACAGAGCTGGCACAGAGTGTGGTTGTGTTCATGCAGATATTCACACAGCGATTTCACCTGGAGGACCCCTACAGACAGACACACAACAGTTACTCATTTTGTTTCACTGGCCATTTGTTGTTTTATCCCAATGTCTGCCTTCTTCTACTGCTTACTCACACACACTCACTTACCTTCTGTCTCAGCCAAGGCTTCCTGCCCCCAGCACAACATCCTGGGTAAGTGACGATAACTGCCATATCCCTGTTTTCTGTCTTTTGGATTCAGGGATACAAATGCTGTGTCTGATGCTTTGGGTGCATAGCTAACTTAGTACTTAGTATATCTACATTTGTGTTGTTGAACTCTTCATTGTACCTGTGATTTATATTGGCCTTGGAAAGTTAGGCAGTTGATATCAGAATTTCACAACTTTATAGTGAATGCTCTTGTAAGGTTTGTGAAGTCAGGAACTGCAATGTGTATCATTACTTTCTAACTTATCTCTTTAAAGACCCCCACATAACACCCTGTGCAAGTGATGATAACTGTGCCATATCCGTGTTTTCTATCTTTTGGATTCAGAGATACAAAATCTCTGTCTGATGCTCAGGGTGCTTAGCTAACTTAGTGCTTAGTATATCTGCATTTGTGTTATTGAACTGGTCATTGTACCTTTGACTTATACTGGCCTTGGAAAGTTAGACAGCTGAAAACATCAAAATGTCACAACTTTATGGTGAATGCTCTTGTAAGGGCTGGGAAGATTGTACCTTTGATCGTTACTTCAAACAAGACAGACTTATGATTGGACTTTAACAGGAAGGGCCCCACACATGGAGTGATATAGCAATCCCCCATGCTGGTGAGCACTATGTCAAGGATGTTAGAGCCCCTTGTAGGGGTGCTATCTGCTCCAGAGCATTTGTGTTAAAGTCCAGGAACTTTTGGGTGAACATGTTTGTGCTCATATAGGTTACCCAGTCAATGGAAGGATAGTTAAAGTCTCCCATAACCAGGGTATTTGGCTGTTGATACTGACTCAAGTAGGTCCAAGTAGGTTGTATGGTTCGTGGAGGGGGGTTTTCCTACAATTAGTTGGACTTTGAGTAACTCTAGGGAGTCATACTGTTTAACCAGTCTAGAGGTGAATATGTCTTTAATGAAGATGGATACCCCTTCCTTGTTTTTTTCATGTTCATTGTGTTGTCTGAATGTGTCAAAGGCATTGTAGCCCTGCATGACCAGGGTACTCTCTGAGGCCTTGAACCATGTTTCTGTGACTGTGCAGACATCAGCATCTTCCAGGGTGAGAAGTGCTTCAAGTGAGTCCAGTTTGTGATTTAGTTGAGGGCCCAGCACAGATCCTTGGGGTATTCCACTGGTAAGTGATTAGTTGGGGGGAGCAGTCCCCAACTTTGAGAATGTGTGTTCTGTTGATCAGCCAGTTGGCTATCTAGCTAGTACTGTATGACTTAATTCCCAGATGGCACATTTTCATTATGACACATGAATGGAGGATATTGTCAAAGACCTAGAATAACTGCACATAGGCAGTAAGTCCTGTTATCTGTCATCCAGGTCTTTGGTATCAGTATCAAAGAAGTCCATGAGGTTCAATAGGCAAGGTCTATCCTTGAAAAACACAACATGGGTCAACTCAAGTGTGCTGAAGGTCACCTATATTCCTGTGGACAAGGTCCATGCAGATCCCTCCCCTAGCCTTTTAGATAAGGCTTGTTAGGCCTATGGGTCAATAGTTGTAGTTCTGCATGTTACCAGATTGATGTGCATTGGATATAACTTTCTGTAGTGTAGGCGATATATGTGTGGAAAAAGTACTGAGACATCAGAGTTGCAGTGCTTGGGGGGATACATGGCTGTATTGTAAATATGTGATATAGTATGAGATAGGCCCTTCATTTTTTAATGTTCCCACACGTAATGTCATGTCATACACAAGAAATGGACAATAAACAGCAGTAATACTTAATAATATGTAGGTTTTCCATAGCACTGCACGCAGTGGGTTTGTGCAAAGGTTGTCAAAGTGTATATGCATGTGAGATACAAATGTTTGCAGGTAGCTAAGCAGTGTGCAAATGCGAGCCGCATTCCTAAAGTCTGACACTTAGCACTGAGTCTATGAAACACACCCGCTATTTACTGACTCTGTGGCAGCATGTGTTAATACACTGATACATTCCATTTTGGGGTTAGATGGCACTGGGTTCGAATCCTTTTCTCGCTTTCTTTTTTTTTTTTTTTTGGCCAGTGTTTGTGGGAAACAGAGAAAAATGAACATCAGGTTTGGCTGTGTTTATCTGGTTTGTGTGAAGTGCAGTAGTGTGCAAACTGGACAACTGGACCCATCAGGAAGCAGCCAGGACCCTGACAGCATTGGACTGCAACATAGCCAAGTATTTTCTCAACCCTCTTGTGGCAACAGGTGTAAGTGTAGGACTACCATAGACATGATCCTGGGTTCAAACACAGCATACTCTATACTTTTACTTTTGTCCCAATTCCCATTACGTATTATCACATTATTATCAAATGTATGACTGTGGGTATACTGTGTGCTATATTCCTATAAGTATATTTTTGCTATCTGGACCAGCATAGCCTTCAAATTTGCCTAACACACATAGACAACTGCCTGTGTAATTTTTCACTGCTTGCCACTGTTGTGCACTGCTTACCATTGCACAAACATGGGGCTCATGGGTGCACACTGCCAAGCACCATGTTTGTGTGATGGTAAGTGGTATGCAACATTTTCAAACAATATGCACATTCCCAGTAAACATGATAACTGAAATTGGTGGGAAACCATCATTCTCCATTGCTCTTGTTCTGTGGCAGACATGGCAAGTGGTCGGGAGAGGGTGTGAAATTTAGGTCTCAGAGACGGGGTGGCCTGGTGTCCAAACTTTTTGTTGGATTTCTAGTGAAACACCACAGTGCCAGGCTACTGCTGGGGGACTCTTCTGAGTCCCAGTATAAGTCAGAAGCTTGGGATAGTTTGGCCTGGGCTATAGCCAGTACCATCGGTATCCCATGCACTGCTGAGCAATGTAGACATCACTACAATGACCACCGGAGGAGGAGGAAAAATGATACCCTCAACCACTGGGTTGGGGAATTTAGGAGAACAGACATCCCAGAACTACAATACATGTGAACATTCTTAGAAGGCACAGGATTAGTTAACACAGACAGGCTAAAGATGTCAATTCTGCCTCTATTTTGATCCATTTTTGGATACAATTAGACCTGTGGAACATCCAGTTTAATTCTGTCAAGATAGTATGTGTCTTCCTTATGTCTAAAGTTAGACTGCTGAAAAATGGTTACAACAGAATCTTGCAGAGATGCACAGTGCAGACAAAGTTACTACTTAATCTCAGCACTGAACCAACTAGCGAAGCTCTCAACCAATTACTTCAGTTACAATCTTGAATGGGTTTTGCCAAAGGCACACTCGGCAACCAGGCAGCAGCTGCTGTTAGAACTTAATTTTTCCACGTGTAACACCTCCAGGCACACTCGGCAACCAGGCAACAGCTGCTGTTAGAACTTAATTTTTCCACATGTAACACCTCCAGGATCAAGTGCCTCTTCCTAAAAATTGATTGGGCTGTGGCAATCATGCTGATCTATGCTAGATAACTGTCATATCCAATATGGCTTTTAATCTATCCACATATATTATGGCATGGTGTGTAGGCCCTGTGTTATCTTGCTGAGAAAACCCTGTGTTCTCTACAGCTGCTACATGTGTCTGGTGAGGTACATGGAAAAAAGAGCATTATACTCTATTAGTGCTCTAATGAGGTTTGACTGCAGTGCTGTCATACAATCCTAAGATCTCAGTATGATGGCGTGACGTATGATGGGCACAACATAGGTTTTCAATAGCAGTGTGGACTCTTTGTGGACAAAGTTCAGATTGGTATCTAAATGTGTTCCCAGTGCTTGAATCACTGTGTTTCTGCATAGTAGGACTGTTGTCAATGCTGTGATTAACATGGAACTCCACTTTTCACACTGACAACATTATAAACATACATTTCTGCATTTATTTCTACATTGTGTGCCTTTGTCACCATCCAGTTGTGTGTGTTAGCTCCTCCTGTACTATGTTATCACCATTGGTGGACTCAATGATTGCACAGACTATGCAAGCATCAGCAAACTTAGTAAGCCAAATGCCATATACTTTACCCTGAAATGTCAAGAAATACCGTTCAAACAGTAAAGCGCCAAGCACACATCCCTGGGGTTTGATAATGGTGATATCTCTACTGGTACAGGTTGATTCACCAACGTCCATATGATGTGTTCTGTCAGTGAGCCAATTGTTTACCCATCAACTAACATAAGGGTTAATCCCCAGCTTGGAGCTTTTCTCACTGATACCTGTGTGTGTGACTGTGTCACAACCCTAGGCCAGATCACAGTAGGCAGCATGAACTGTCTTACCTTCATCCAGGCATCTCACACAGAATCAATGTGCTGTGACAACATACCCTCCACACGGCCTATGTTCCCATACAAGAGTGTACATCAACATGCATCCACCTGAGTTGGGGGACAGCACCTGATGCATGCATGTATAGAGACATTCTGACTCTACTCAACTGTGAGGTAGACCAACATTTCATCATGGACCTGTTCTACATGTCCACTAATAATATTCTAGGTGTGTGCAGCAGACCTGTGTGAGTTGTTACTGCTACATCAGGTCCATTATATCTGCTAGATGTCCTCAAACTGGTCATTGAGAGCATGTACGATGACAAAAGTATCATCTTGTGGAATTTTAACAGGTCAAGGCATTTGACACATTTGGCACAAAGCCACACTGAGGTATTCAATCATCACTGTCGTATGTAGCCATAAACAGCTATATCACCAAATGGGTAGACCAGTGTATGACATATGTGGCATCTCACTATGTGGAAATGTGTGATGTGACATATATCTCAGGTCCAGTGATCAGGTCAGTATATCAGTACATCAGGAGTGTCTGCTAGGCCCTTTCCTGCCCATTAAGTGATGGACATCACAGATGACAGACAACACACAAGGCAACTAGTCTGTATTGTCCATACTGTTATATACAGGTATAGCAATGTCCCTCCTAACACCTCCTGCAGATATTACAGTACCAGGACAGTGTGTGCAGTTACCATCATAGAGTGTGAATGTATCATAATAGTTGTCAACTGTGTGTGTATGCAGGCTCATCTCTTATCAAGCCACATCCCATATGTTATGTCAGAGGCATGGAATTAGTTGTGGTATTATTCTGATATTATCCATGACTGTGATTAGTTCTTGTAATGTTTGCCATGATCCTTTACCTGTGGCCACCTTGCTGGAGACCTCTGCTGAGAGTACACTCATATTCAGTCCAAGTCCCTTAGTGAAGCAGACTATCGCTCATATCTGCATCACACGTGCCATGCTAAATGACAGTGTTAGAGTCCTGCACATGCCCCTGTCTGTGTGAGTCAATGGCTCTCTCACTTCCATCTTAATCTACACTTCTGCATACCTTCCTCTCAGCACACCATCTGGTAGCATGCCTCCATTATGCATGCTGGCCTTGCCTCAGGTATTACTGTCAGCAGAGGGGGCTCACCAAGAAGTTGAACTGCTCTGCAGACTTTTCTGTGCTGTGATCACTGGCTGGGTGGCTGGGATGAGACGAATGAATATGGCTTGCTAGTGGAGAAGTCACTGTGAAGTTAGCACAATATACATCCTACCCCAGTTATATGTCAGATCCCTGATAGATGTCCTCTGCATTATTCATGTAAGGATGCTTATCTCACACACACATGTCACCTTGTGTGACAGTCACAGACAACACATTTTCACTGTCCATTCCTTACTATACTATAAAGATATGTGCTTGGTGTTGCTGCTAAAATCACCTTCCATTGACATGTCCTCCTCTGCTGTACATGAGAGAATTTCACCTGTACTCTTTCCCTGTGTTAATTCCTACAATTCATCTGTCTGTCCCAATTCAATATACACACTTCCCCTGAGTGATCATTTTACATGGAATTCCCATGTCCTGTTACAGATCATTAACACAGCTTCAGTACAGAATGCCAGGAATGGGATATCACAATACTTTGCACTTTAGGTACACTATCCTTCACTGTGTTTGGACCTTATACTTCACATTCATACCTCTCAACTGCCCAGATATTCCCAGGATATGCAGATGCTTTCCTTATCAAATATATGGCTTTCTGCCATATCACTGAGATGATCTCTGTACTGATGTAACTCAATATTACATACATTTGAGTGCATACCTCTCAACTGTCCTGATCTGTGCAGAATGTCCAGTTTTGTCCCATATTTGTGATCTTTTCCTAATAACATTTTTTTCTGGCAAATCATTGGCATGTTATTGCAGAGTGCAGTCAGAAACTGATGACTGACATTTGAGTTTCAAACTTCATGCTCTTCAGAAAGTTCATGGTAATGTATAACCTATATATTCTACTTCCTAAGTTTGAAAGTGCAATATTAAAAATCTGTCCCTATTTCTGGCCCTTTGTCCCCACATTCTTATCGCTTTGTCTACATTTCTTGCCCTAAGAGGTTGAGACTGTTACATTCTAACACATTCCTATGTGACATCTATGTCAAATATGTCCCTATTACTGGTTATTTGTCCAGTATCTGTCAGCCTGGGATGACACGGTCGATAGATCTCGATGCTTTGCCAAAGATGGTCTTCATCTGTCACCCCTGGGATTTCAGTTACTGGCTTAGGCTCTTGCCATCCCCATAGTGCCTTTTTAGTCAATGTCACAAGAACAAAATTCTCATCGTAAAAATACCCTCTAAAAACAACCTCAGGGTTATGCTGTTAAATGCTAGGAGTTTAAACCAGACACTGCATTCACTGGAAGCAGTCCTCACCCTAGAAGATGCTGACATTTGTGCAGTCACTGAGACCTGGTTTAAGGTTGCAGAGAGCACCCCAGCTATACCAGATTACATTTCCTTCCATGCATTCATACCACAAACTGAAGAAGTGAGAACTAAAGGAGGTGGTGTATCAATATTCATTAAAGATAAATACACCTCTAGATTGATTAAACAGCACAATTCCCTTAAATTACTTCAGGTGCAATTGACTGTAGCTAAAACCCTTCTTCAGGTCATTACCAGCTACAGGACCCCCTCCGTGAATCAGGACATCCACTCAGCCTACTTGTATCTATTTGAGTCAATCAAGATACAACCAAACACCCTCATTTTGGGTGACTTTAATTACCCATCCATACACTGGTTAAATTATAAATGTTCTAACTCACTTGTCCAAAGGTTCATGGATTTCTTAACTCCATTGCCCTGGACCAGCTGGTTGACACCATCCACAAGGGGCTCAAACATCCTAGACCTGGTGCTCATCAACATGGGGGACCACTGCACCACCCCCAGTGTGTGGCCATCCCTGGTGAGATCTGACCACAAATCAGTCTTGCTAGAAGTAACTATAACACAAGACCCCCCAGCAACAACTATACTGAAAAACTTCTCCAAGCCCAATTACAACCACTTACGTGACTGCATAAATACCTTCATACCCCCCCCCCTCCACTGATGGAATGGACACCTATGTTGAGTTATACACCAATGCTTTATATAAGCACCTGTACAATTGCATTGACTCTGCCATACCTGAATGAACCAAAGATCTTCAATGAAAAACAAACCCGCCTGGTGGACAACTGCCATTAATAGGCTATATAACAGGAGAAAGAAATCGCTGTCTAAGAGTAGGAAGGAATGGTCTCTAAAGCTGGAAACACTCCCTCCTCAACTTAATCAAACAAACAAGACTACTAGTGAAGTCCTCCAAAGCTAATTGCGAAATCAAATTAACTTCCTTAACTAAGGATAAGCACACAGCATTCTTTAATTACATCCATAACTTCAAAGGTAAGGCCCAGATTTGTGCTGAATTGGTAGTTAATGGTCCTACATATACAGAACATGTGGCTATAGTAAACCTCCTGGCTGACAGGTTCAGTGAAAACTTCACTCCCCTCTCCCTGCCACATATATCCCAAAGCATCCCTAACACTTGTTCCCCACCTAGTATCCCCGAGGAGCATGTCTTAAATATCTTCTCCAAGTCCAAAAACACAGCCTCTACGGGACCAAACAACATCCTGGGCTGTGTTCTACATGAGTTAAAACAGGAATTAGGATCACCACTGAGCACCCTTTTCAATCACAGCCTTAGCACTGGCTTCATACCAGCAAAATGGAAAATAGCCCACATCATCTGTATCCAAAGACCTCAGAAACTATAAACCCTGACCAGCCTTATCTGCAAGGCCATGGAACAAATCATCATGGACCTTATTAACAAAGATATAGGAAATATCCAAATGCTTGATCCCACCCAATTTAGCTTTGTCAAGGGGAGATCATGCCTTTTAAACTTGGTGGACTTCTTTGAGATAGTCACCAAAGCCCTAGATGAGGGCAAATCTGTGCAGACAGCCTACCTAGACTTAGCCAAGGCCTTTGACACAATTCCCCACTCAGGCATCATTGATAAACTCACCCAGCTGGGTATCAACCCATATATTGTCAGGTGGGTTGCAAACTGGCTCACTGATAGAACTCATACAGTCAAAAAGGGGGACTCCTCCTCCTCCAGCTGACCCGTAACCAGTGGTGTTCCACAGGGATGAGTTCTGGGACTCCTACTGTTTGGAATCTATTTCTCCAAAGTACAGGCTAAAATTAAAGGACCATGGCTGACAAAGTTTGCTAATGACTGCAAATGGGGAGCGATCATTGAAACCCCTAATGAGGTCAACATCCTGCAAGAAGGTCTTATGCAGACTAATGACTGGTGCCAAAGTCATGGTCTTAAACTTAATGGAAAAAAATGCATTATCATCCCCTTCGGCAAGGATGATGTTCCTGCAAACTGCTACATCAATAGCAAACCCTAAGCACACAGTCAGTGGTGAGAGATCTGGGCACACAGGTTGACAGCAACCTTAGATTTGATCACCATGTCTCCATAGTGGTAAGAAGGGCATTTTATATTGCTCATCACAAAAGTAAGGGCATTGCTTCCAGAAAAAAATAGGTTATAACCCCCCTGTACTATTCTTTCACCAGCCCAATAATAGAGTACAAAGCTCCCTTTGGTATGTTCCTTTCCAAACACCTGCAGCAATTGGAAAGACTACAGAGGTTCCTTACAAAGAAAATTCAGGGTCTTCAAGATCTGTCTCATGCGGACAGACTGAAATCATTGTTACTTTACCCTGTGTCATACAGACTGCTCAGAGAAGACCTGTGCCTTGCATACATAGTAATCTCTGACCCAGCTTTAATGGAAATACTGCACATTCACAAGTCAAATGGCACATGGGTCACTCACTTGGCTAGGCCTGTAAGGGCCCTGGGCTGTTAGCCTAGTAACCTCCTATGATCTTATGATCCCATGATCTCATTAAGTTGGCCTTTGTCTAGATATCTTGCACTAACAGAATGACAGCTATTTGTAAAGCCCTGGTGATCATTGTGGTATTTCGTGCAAATTTGCACACTGTAGGTGCTTTGCCTTACACAGAATTGCTATCTGCATTTGCTTAAAAGGTTTCACAGCCAGCAACACTGTTGCAAGCCACGAAACCTACCTTAGGCATGCTGTGCCTCATTAATATCCACTGCGCACTGACACACGCCACACACCATTGCACTAACATGTAAACTCCGTATAGGTTCTTCGTGAAGCCTACACAGAGTTTGTTGCATCTCCCAAATATTGCATTTCCAAAGTGACTTTTTTCCAGGTTTGATATTAATGTTTCTGATTATTCCAATGTGCTGATCAATGAACAATGACATCACATATGACACACTAATTGGGTATAGTGTAGTTAGAGTTTAATATATTTAAATGCAATTACCGTATGTTTATTGAATGTTTTCTTACATAGTACAGGGATGTAACAAGGAGATCCATGAAAAGTACTTCCAACAACTTCTTGACTTATTACCGGACTTTTGTTCCAAAGCTTATTTATTCATTTATTCATTTTCACTTGTTTAGTCCCACCACATTACTGACCTCTATTTAGGAGAGCCCTGAGGTAGTAGTTATACAGACAAGAAGAAATCTGGCTTAGGTACCTTCCCTTACTGTTTTTAAATGAGATGGGATCTTTTACATCCACATGTGCTATCACAAACTCAGGTAGATGGGAACTTGGTTTGATGTCTCATCCGAAGGATGGCCCACTCGAGAGTGCAGAACTGCCTACTGTGGCACTGCAGTGTCAACAACTGAAAAAAAATTAATCCAAGCAGTGAAGTGGGACTAGAACCTACAGCCTTCTGATCTCCCAGCATCAAAAGTGAGTCTGATACCTAATAACACATTGATTCTGCCTAATATATTATCTGATGCTACTTTACAACATCTTGAGGTTCAAGGCCTGGAGGATATTTTCAAACATTCTTACATGATTCCTAAATGTGATTTTCTTTTTCATGCAAGGGCAATAACACAGATTTCAACATGTTATGTTGTTTTGCTTTTATTCATTTTTTCAAGCAGTGTTCAGTTCCATTTACAAAGTGGATATTTTTGTGTTTCTGAACCCTAGTTCATTGGCAGGAGTAACTGCATAAGCCAGTGGAATTTTTGTTCAATGGACTGAGACATTTCTGGTAATAGTCTAGAGCTAGCAGTCCTTGTGTCTGAATGTTAAAATTGCCAGCACCTTATAGGACTAAGAAATCTCCTCTGTCAGTGCCATTCTCTCGCCTGGGGGAGTTCTGCTACAAAGCCAAGGTAAATCCCAAAATGTCATTCTTCTGTAAAAGTGAAGTATGTGGCTAAAGTTAATGTTTATATTACAGTTTCTTCCGTCTCGTTCTGTACTTTTATTCTGAGCTGTAATCTTGCTGAACCTCCACAGCATGACCCCTAGATAATGTCAAAATATTTTTTCAGATTTGTAACATAATAAAATTGTTTGCTCAACAGTTACCTGCCAGAAAATTAATCTGGTGACTTCTCGTATCCTGCTTCATATGTTGGTAAATGAAGAAATCTCTGCCATGACCAAATAAAAACTTTTTCAAAAGGCAAACATAGTAAAATTAAATTCAAATGCCACTGTGAGATACAAAATATAAAATATACCAGCATAGCTACTTAAGCATGTGCACTACATGGCAATAATTTCTGTATCACACTAATCCTTCTGTCTGATACTGAGAGGTCTAAGAATATCCTAGAAATCTATTTTTGTACGTTTTACAATGCCTGACTCATTAAAAGAACTAAAATGTTCAGCTGTCCCTAAGGAGATTTCCAGAACATGGCTCTGCAAGCATATATGCAAATCATTCCATGACCCAGAGCTATGCTTACACATCTGGGAAAGGACTTCATCTTAAAGAATAGTGCTCAAACTGTTGTTTTCTTCAAATACGAAGTGACTCATTGCTTGTTTTTGCTAAACTCTAAAATATAGAAAGTTAGCCTCTGGCTTTAATTACCTTGTGGTTTGATGTTAGTGGAAAAATAACTCTTGATTATGTGTTTGTGAAACTTTAGGTAAGCTGCCATGGGAAAGCTTCTATAAACACCCTAAAATTCATTTAAAATGTGCACAACTGTTGAACAGTTAAGTTGTGCCATGACGCCAAAGTGATGAACATTAACACTGTAGGCCACCCTGTCCTTCAGCTACTATTTGTTGCAAGGGAAGCTGACTCACTGCAGTGGTTATAGTGCCGCTCAGTGATCAGCAATTTACTTACACAATACTGGATTTGCCTTATTTAATCCACAGGAAAAAAATTCAGGTACATAGTCACCACATAACCAAGCCAACATTGCCATCCAGTGGCAAGACATATATACATATAGCTTTATTTTAATTGTTTTTCCACTCTTGAATGTCAGTTTGGTTACATGTCAGTCCAGTTTCATTTGCAAAGTGGCAAATAAATGACATATATGTTTTATGTATAAAAATATAAACATTTAACAGTATTAAAAGTTTACTGTGATGAACAACATGGGGAAATAACATGAAAAGTGGGTATTTAAATAAGTTAACTTGCAGTTTTAGAGATGCAATAATGCCAAATACCAATGTTGGCATTTCATGATTTCATACAAAATTCGTGAACAATGTTGTGCTTCAAATTAAGCAATTTCCTAAGCTAGGGAACCAGGAAAAACCTTTGCGATATTCAAGAGGTATGGCAAGAAAACTAAACGTACCAGTTTTAAGTAAAGTGAAAATGATATGTCAGAAAAGACTGTGAGACAGAAAAGAAGAAGATGGATTAGTTAGAAGAGCAAATGTACAAATGATTAAGAAAATAATGACATGAAAAGGGAAAGGGTACAGCTTTATACAAGTGCATCAGTTAAGTTAAAAAACATCATTGCAAGACTGTGGGCTATAGCATACTTCAGGACAGTAGAAGACAAGATAGTGTACATCACTGCATGTAGCACATATGGCAAGTAATGTTCAACAAATCAGATGACAAAGGATGCTGTGTGAACAGGGATACTAGGTGTGTCCTAACCTACTTACATGAAGGCCATGCTGGAAACAATTAAACCAACTTGACCTTTCAGAATCAGATGAGATCCAGGTCAGAAATAAGACAAGAAAGAAAGGTAAGACACAAAAAAAAAGCATTAACAGTAAAAGAAGTTCATCAATAACAATGTGAACAAGTAGTGGTTTACACAGGGCAGATTAAGTCCACCTTCAGCCTTATATTGTTTTCAATCATGTTCCCTCTCCCACCTTTGCTTTTAAGGCCATGCATTGCTGCATTACGTAGAGTAGCACTGACCACTCTTTATTACAAGTGCACTGTGTTAACAAATGCATGCCAGTTGTAAAGCACTTAAATGGTGGCAGTGTGGTACAACAAATAGCACTGCTACTTTCAAGTCTTTGTTGTGGTATCTCCTGGGGGAGTTTACATTTTTCAATGTTTGTGCAGGGATTTTTACCAGGGTCTCTGATTAACTCTTATATTGCACTTACATGAAGACAGTTGGTGATGAAGTTAATCTGCATATGTGCGAGGGAGTGTAGTCATAAGATTGTGTGTCATGGGCTGATATGACATGCACAGCTCATTTGTGCCTTGCTATTACTGTTTGTTTCGATAAGGTCTGGATGAAATCAGTATAAAAACTTGATTCATACCATCTGAAGTCTGTAGTCTCCGTTTTGTGTCCCCGTGTGTAACAATTCATCAGTTATGCATTATTTACTATATTTAAACTGCAGGATACTAACATAAGAGAATAATACCACAATAATAATCTCTTAATACAGTAGTAAACATACACAGAAAGAAAAGCTAAACTGCTAGACATAACACAAATCCTTTATATACAATGTACACTGACCAATGTCGCCTTGCTCCCTGTGATGTTGTTTTAAACATAACCATACCTCTCAACTGTCCAGATTTGTGCCTCATATTTTTGGTCTGTTCCTCATAAAATTTGTGGTTTTCTGGCAAATCACTTGGATGAGCTGAGAATTGAAGTCACCAAATAATGACATACAATTGAATTTCACACTTCATATCCTTCATGAAATATATGTTAACACAACCCCTGTTACTTTCGCAACTTTCTAAGTTTATAAGAGCAATCTTTAAAATCTGTCCCTATTTTTGGCCCTTTGTCCCCCCATTTTGCCAGGCTTTGTCCAGATTTCTTGCACTAAGAGGTTGAGCAATATAAACATAACTCTACCCTGCATATGTACAATGAGTGATACTGTTTTAAACAAAACATCTTTACCCTGCATATGTAGAATGGTTGCACAAGTTTTATTCAGGTAATAGTATTACAGATTAACTTCCTGGTTCAATGTTTGGCAGACTTCATACGACTTTTCAGTACTTTCCATAGTATAAGGCTCACCAGCACTAAAAACAGTGAGAAACATAGACATTTTCTACACATATTCTAGCAATCACCTGCTTAAGGTCACATTATTTTCTTATCCTTGGTTGTCTATTTGTTATTTCATACTACAGCCAGTACATATTTGTGTGGCTGGTTAAACACTCTGCAGTGTGGTTCCAAATCCTGTGCACTCCAGATCTGTCATAGTCTGCAATCAGCTCAACATCCTATTTTAGGACTTTGACTCTTAATTATACAATGATGTCTCATTTGTATTTAAAGACCAGCATGCTGATTGGACAACCCAGTCAGCATGTCTGCTGTAAATCGAGCATATACCACTAGAATAAAGTCCATCCACTAAACTACCACTGAGTGGCTGGGCATTCTGTTGGAATGTGCTGAGGGACACTGCAAAATAAAAGAAAAATCATGCACATTCTCAAGAATAAAGAAATAGAATAGTACCTGATTTCCTTCTATATCTGCACTGTCCTTCATAAAATGTCAAAAAAGGGACAACAAAGGGGGGAATTCAGTAAAGCTTACATGGAGCTAATCTCCGTGTAAGCATAGTGCCACGGCCTGAGCACGGAGTTCAGACCATGTGTGATCCAGTAAACAAGGTTGGGGGCACACATGAGCCTCCAAGCACTATTCTAGCATGGACATGACGGAATAATGCAAATCACCTCATTTGCTGGTGAAAACCATACAAATGAGGTGAATTTGTGATCCAGGAAGCAGACAGACATCCGTGTTGGAGCCGTGCCCGCAGCAGAAATTTATGTGGTTAGTAACCGTGTACATTTCTGCAAAAATCAAAATGGGGGTATGACACTTCAAAGTAAAGCATGTATTATGTTTATTAGGCATGCCAATGGCCAAAACTATGGCCATTGGCATGCCAAAGCATTGCAAAATTGCAAAAATCCAAAGTTTTTTTTTTTTTTGCCGATTTCGGACTTGTAAACGGAGCGCAGCAGCGTGCAAATGAGATCGTGCAGAAAATTAAAAAAATAGTAAAAAGGCAATTAAATGTGAAACAGTAATTTTGCCATTATAGTGGGCAGCATGCAGACTCATAACAATAACAGGTAACAGTGGTTGCTAAGGACATAGGCTCCGGTGTAGAGGTGTAACTAAGGTTAAGCCAGTAGGGGCATGTAAATGAGCTAATTTGTTTGAATAGCAAAATGGGAAACCGTGTCTGCCAGTACCTAACCATGTAGGAGCTATAATGAGGTGGTGTAAGCAGAAGAAGCAGCTGACATGAAAAGGGGGTGGATCATGCTTGGTGTAAGCCCATTGGAGCTCTGTGGCTCTTATTTGCCCTCAGCTAAGCACAGCTAAGCAAGGGGTTGTGTCTGAGGATGCTTATCTGTGCTTATCTAGTTCAGGAAGTGATGAGCATGTCGGTGTCCAGGGGAGGGCTTTTTCTGCTCAGCAATGTTTACACTAGCTAAAACAGTTTGCACGGCAGACATGGGGCTTAAACACAGCGGAAATAGAGAAAAAAAAATAGCAGAATAAAGGAAATGAACTACAAATCACTAATATGGACTCTGCCACTTACAGTGGCCCATTCAAACCCCTCAATAATATAGTTGGCAGGTGGAATGTATCATAGTCAGCCAGTCACACAGACAGCATCTGAAGCACACCAGTATAAAGTATGCAAATACCTTTCAGTCTGTTTTTTCCCCACAAACTCTGCAGCATTGGTGTACACACTTGGGAATTTTAACTGATGAAATGATAGGGGCTGCTGCTGCTTTGCTACATCTATATGTGCTACAGACAGAGGACAGTGATGAGGATAATGCTGACAACCAGCCCAGACTGAGGAGGAGAAGAGTGTTCAGACCCAGGGTAACCTTCCAGGGGCAACATGATCTGAAGATACTAGAGTGTTACAGGGTGGACAGGGATATACTTCAGCAACTCACCGAGTTCTGCCGGACTCACCTCAGACCTGGAGCCAACAGAGGGGAACCCATCCCAGTTGAAACCAGGGAATGTGTACTAGCTACAGGTGCTTTCCAAAGACCTACTGGTGACATCATGGGGCTCTCACAGGCATCTGCATCCAGGGTACTTCACCAGTTCCTGGATGCCATGCTACCACATGTCGGTGAGCACATTTATTTCCCAAGTACCCCTGAGGAGAGGACCAGCAATATGCATCTCTTCCACCATGTAGCAGACTACCCAGAGGTACTGGGTGCCATAGACTGTACTCACATCCACATCAAAGCACCACCCAGTGAAGAGAGTGTATGTCAACCACAAGGGTTATCACTCCATCAACTGCCAGGTCATGTGCAATGCCCAAAGCATTATCATGAATGTGTGTGCTGGCAGCCCTTGCAGCTATCATGACTCCCACATCTGGCATGCCTCACAGCTGTACCAGGCATTTTCCAGGGGGGACATCCCATATGGTCATCTCAGGGGGGGGGGGTGCTGGCTATGCACTAAAACCATGGATGATGACACCCATCAAAAATGCACACACACCCACTGAAGAATGCCATAATGAGGCACACGCACAAACTAGAAACATTATGGAGCATGTGTTTGGGATGCTCAAGTCACAGTTATGCTGCCTTGACATATCTGGTGGAGCCTTGCATACTTTCCAGCCACATGTGTGCACATGTTGATAGTATGTCCCATGCTACACAATATGATCCTGCGGAAGCAGCTGTGGTAGGAACATCACAGGGAAGGGGCACACAGCCCCCCACCATTGCCAAGGTCTCCACAGGCACAGGGGGACTTGGAGGAGGTACCCCCTGAGCCTGCCCCTGTAGGCAGATGTAGGCATGCCCAGTATGCCCTGGCCTTGGCAAAGAGGCAATACATAGCACATACACTGACACCTAGGGACCCAGGGACTGACACCTCTCTCCAACTCGCACACACAGTAAAATGGATGCCACACACATCACACTACCTGTACCTTACCATGTATAGTCTGTGTACTGCATGCATCCAACAGTCAGCCTTCAAGTACCTTCCTCACAACTGCTGCAGGCACAAGGTAAGTCACTCTTCTTAACAACAGATGAATGGAGTAGTACATTTTAGTAGCATATCTAAGGTATTGCTGCATGTATGCAAGGGAATGGGGTGTTCTGCTGGGATAGCAGCAGACAACTGACAGCTATGTGGGACAACAATAAATGTCTGCCCAATACTGGCTTCCACAGAGTATGCAGTAGTCCCCTAGGTGACTCACTGCAGTGTATGTGGGGGACAAATAAACTGGGGAGGGTCATAGGTCACATGCATGGGTGTCAATGTTGGGGTCCCATAGTCACCCCTCAGCCTCTCCCAGCAAGTCAGCCATAGAAAACCATAAAGAAATGTCTGGCAAAGGCCCACAAATAGGAACAATGATGAAACAGTCCTCTTACAGACTTACACAGTGATATCACAGCAGATCTTGCAGTTGCATGAAGTGTCTGAAGGGTAGGAAGTCTGAAACTCAAATGTCTGTCATTATATTCTAACCTTTGATCTTTAGTGATATGCCAGTATTCTCCTAGACAGGCACAACACTATGCTAAATGGAACCAAGATGTAAAGCCAACATCTGCACAGTGTGTGCAAATGTGTACAGCTAACAGGTATGCCCCCCCCCAACACACACGTCTCCCCATAGAAATGCAGTAACATGTATGTTTTAAGGTAATAGCAGCAGAGCACACATTCCCAGGGCTGTCCCAATCAACTTGATAACTTGTTGCATGTCCACAATATGCAGGGGTCAATGAGCTATGTATATGCATGTTTAATACTGTCAGGAGGTGGGCAGCACTTACTCTTGGCTGTTGTGTCTTAGTGGCCTAGGTACAGTACTGTGTTTGACAGGGTCCATGTTCCAAGACTTTTTGTGCCAAATATTTTGCATGCAGTTACACCTACAGTAAGAGTTGTACACACTGTCCAGAAGTCAATATATGTCACTGCAGGAAAGCTGGACAAGTCAGGGACAGGGCAACACACATATGGACAGCACACAGCTCGGAGTAACTTACACAGTGCCTAGTAGGACAGCAGGTACCTGAAAGTCAGTGTACTGCCAGGTTATAAATGGCTGTCACCTTACTGTGTCAGCAATGACAACAAGTCACTGGCCACCATCCATGCCCCTGGAATAACAGGCTGTCACGGAAGCATCACAAGTATGCCTCATATATCTCTTCTGCTTGTCATAACATTGCATTTGCCTGCCAAACTATGTGCCAAACAAGAAAGGTTCATGTCAAAACATCAATGGCAGACAGTAGAAAACAGATGTCATACCCATAAGAAAAAGCAAGCTTATAACAAACCGGTCTCCCAGCTGTCTATGTTTGCAAGGCTGACTGTCATATATGGGCCTGTACAGATGTCAGTCTGTGACAGGTTAACAGCTAGGACCAAAATGTAGCCTCATAATAACATAACAACACAAACCATCTGAGGTATTACCATTATGGATCATCAGGGATTATCATGGACCTCATTAACAAGGGGATTGGCAAACTCCAAGTACTTGACCTCACACAAAATAACAACAAGGCAAATCTCAAAAGAAGAAAAAACAGCCAGCAGCTACCAACACACAAAAATTTATTAGAATCTCAGCACCTTGGTGAAAACCTTCAAAGAGTACAAAGTCAACCCCCTCACATCCAGCATAAATACACACCCCAATAAAATAATCATTCAATTAAATAATTAATAATCAATTAACATTTCAAAAACAAATAAAAAACATACATATATTTTTTTAACTTAACAGCCTCCAATTGCATTCAAGATTAAGTCCCTGAGAGTGTAAAGTGCCATATTTAAGTATAAAAATAATTTCCTTATATAATAACTTCTTAACTAACATCCTGTCTGAACAAAAATTAGTCTGGATTTTCTCCAAAATAGTAACCTTTAAACCAGATGGATCTGAACTATGAACTTCCATAAAATGATTTACTACAGGACTGTCTTCCTTACAATTTCTGATGTTGCTGATATGTTCCTGCACCCTTAATTTAAATTTACGTTTACTTTCACTAATATATACTAATTTGCAGGGGCACTGAAAAGCATAAATGATACCTGCTGTATCACAATTAAATTTCTCAGAAGAAGAATACAACTGGCCATATATGGGATATACTTCCCTGAGGTGCAGGCCAAAAGCACTGGCCTATGGCTGTCCAAGTTGGCAGATGATTGCAAGCTGGAAACAGTCATCAATACCCAAAGTGATGTGGACATCCTACAACAGGGTCTCACCAAAACAAATAACTGCTGCCAGAAACATGGTGTCAAGCTGAATGCCTGCAGATGCATTATCAACCCCACATATTATCACATGAACAACAATGTCCAATATACACAGTCAGTAGTGAGGCATTTGGCCACCCAGGTTGATATCAACCTGAAATCTGAGCACCATGTTGCTTCCATTATACAGAAAGCTTCATAGATGGGCCAACACAAAAGTAAGGGTATCTCATCCAGGGACAAAGAGGTCATAAGATCCATGCATTCTAACCTTATAAGGCCAATTATTTTGCACAACGTCCCCTTTGGCATGTACCTCACAAAGCACATGCAGCAGCTGTAAAGACCACAGAGGTTCCTCACCAGGAGAATCCAGGACCCCAAACACCTACCCTATACAGATAGGCTAACAGCACTGTTCCTGTACTCTGTTCCATACAGACTCCCCAGAGGTGACCTCTCTCTGGCATACAAAGCAATCCAGACTTGATTTAATGGGACTGTTGCACATCTGGAAGTCAAGGCCCACTCAATCAACTTGTAGGTGCAGCATCAACCTGGTTTGTGATATCAGTAGGACTTGTTGTGACAGATACATATCCCACAGACTCCCCCATCTGTGGAATACACTCCCCGTCCACATCAAGCTGAGTCCTTCAATACCCCTTTTGAAGTGCTCCCTGTATAAGTGCATGGGAAACAGAAAATGCAGTCCTGTGATTCCACCTGTGTCATTGCTGTACAGGGGCTGTGGGTGCTGACATGTCTTAACATGGGCTACACCCTCCCTCATCTGCAAGGGTTATAAGGGTTCCAGGGCCAGTAGACTATTAACCTCATATCAACCTATCAACTTATAAACAAATGTTGGTCACTGGTTCACCACATTACTCTATACTGCTCTGCCACTGACATACCTGGAAATCACAGTGCTATGTGGAATATACTACACATATAATGGACATCTCTGCTCAGTAGAATGCACTCAGTACCCACACCCATACTACTCAACCTCTTAGACCAAGAAATCTGGACAAGGTCATAAATAAAAGGGGACAAAGGCCCAAAAATAGAGACGATATTTAAATATTGCTCTCACAAAATTAGAAAGTTGATGGAATAACAGGTTTTGCATTAGCATGAATTTTCTGAAGGTTATGAAATCTGAAACTCAAATGTTTTGTCATTATTTTCTAACTTCAGTCTTTAATTATTTGCCACTAACGGACCAAAATTATGAGACAAACATCTGGACATTCTGCAAAAAACTGTACAGTTGAGAGGTATGCTGAGTCACACAAGAATATGACTTTTCAGGTAAGAAGAATAACACACAAGAAGGTGATACCCAGCCAGTATATCACTGAGGTGCTGCACTGTTTACACAGCTTCATCAGCCAATTGGCTGTAGTCACACCTCTCAAATGGCTGGATTGGGCAAAAATGTCTATAGTTTGGCTCATAATTTCGGTCTGTACATCATACATCTCGTATTTCTCAGGTAAATCACTGTGATGATCTGAGGATTTCTGTCAGTAAGTAATGACACAATGCATTTCAGTGTCAGATGTCATATATGTCAGAAAATGTCTGCTAAAACAAATCCTGTTACACTAGCAACTTTCCACATTAATAAGAGCAATAGTTACAGTATCTCCCTATGTTTGGACTGTTGTCCCCCCACTTTGACAGGCTATCTCCAGATTCCTTGCACTAACAGGTTGAGAGGTATGGCTGTAGCACACAAAACCCTGGACCGGAGTACAACTATCTCTGGCATGGAGTCCCACTCTTACTATAGAAGGTCATACTGGGCACACTCCTACACTTAGAGAATTACAGCCCATGTCTAAACCCACATTGGACTATATAACTGTATTGTGCAAAGATTTCTTTGCATGCAGATAGCTATATACACCTTAACTGACTCTACCAACACCCATCAGACAGGATTACCCTCAGCTAGTTGTAGGTGGCCCACATATGATCTATCTGCATCAGTTGCATGTGACACACAGGCATATATATGGGCAACATATAAGAATATTTCAAGCATACACATACATAGACATGGGGGAGAGAGACAGACAGTGATAGAGAGAGAGAGAGAGAGACAGGGAGACACACATAGAGAGTGAGTCATAGACGGGAGTACCCTCAAAGGCATAGAGTGATGTCCTGCTGCAGACAGTTGCATATCAGTTGTAAACAGTCACATGTGCCAGCATGAAGGTGAGCTCCATTGTGTAACAGTACTGAGGTAGGGGTTGTAATATCACATCACTTGCCTTGTGTGTGTGTGTGTGTGTGTGTGTGTGTGTGTGTGTGTGTGTGTGTGTGTGTGTGTGTGTGTGTGTGTGTGTATGTGTGTGTGTGTGTGTGTGTTTGTAGGCTAAAGATTTTTAGGCCATTCCCACCCACTACACTTCCCATTGCTCTACACTAGTGGTCCTGCTGATGTCAGTCACCTTAGAAGTACCTTTGGGCAGCCATTGCCCCTATAAGCACCATGGCACATGCAATAGCTATGCAACAGTATAGTACAAATAACTAGATAGGCAGGGGTTATAATCTCAGTTCTGGCAAATGTGTGTGTGCGTATAAAAGTGTATATGTTTGTAGGTTAAAGTGTTTTGAGGCCTTTCCTGCCCAATACACTTCCCATTGCCATATTTTACAAGGGCTGCTGCTGTTATTCACCCTAGAAGTACCTTTGGACAGGCCTCAGCCATATAAGTTCCATGGTGCATGCAATAGCTATATAGCAGTATAGTACAAATAACTAGATAGGCAGGGGTTCTAATCTCAGTTCTGGCAAATGTGTGTGCATTTGTAGGTTAAAGCATTTTGAGGCCTTTCCCACCCAGTACACTTCCTATTGCCATACTGTACAAGGGCTGCTGCTGTTATTCACCCTAGAAGTACCTTTGGACATCCCTCAGCCCTAAAAGCTCTGTGGCATTTGCAATAACTACATAATAGTATATTACAGATAACTAGATAGGCAGGGATTCTAATCTTAGTTCTGGTAAATGTGTACATTTGTAGGTTAACGTATTTTGAGGCCTTTCCCACCGAGTACACTTCACATTGCCATACTTTACAAGGGCTGCTGATGCGACTCACCTTAGAAGTACCTTGGGACACTCTTCAGCCATATAAGCTATGTGGCATGTGCAATAACTGCGTAACACAGCAGTACAAATAACTAGAAAGGTAGGGGTTCTGAACTCAATAATGGCAACTGTGATACTGTGTGTGTGTGTGTGTGTGTGTGTGTGTGTGTGTGTGTGTGTGTGTGTGTGTGTGTGTGTGTGTCTGTGTGTGTGTGTGTGTGAACCACATCCTCTGGGGGTGTGGGTTATACCATTTTTAGGCATGTTTCACCCAGTACACTTCCCATTGCCCTACTTTACAAGGCTCGCTGATGTCATTCACCTTAGAAGTACCTGTATACACTCTTTACCCCTATAAGCTCTGTAGTGCATGCAATAACTGTGTAATATTATAATACAAATAATTAGGTAAGGGCTCTAATCTCAATACTGGCAACTATAGTACTGTGTGTGTTTGGGTGTGAAGCATATGCTCTGTGGCTGTTATGTGTGTTGGTTATACCATTTTAAGGCCTGTTGACTACCTCCCCATGGCATTACTTTAAGGAGGCAGTTAATGGCATCTGCCTTACATGCACCATGTTAAACTATACAGGCCATACCAGTCATCTGTACAGATGTACGTGGAATATCCAGATGTTTGCAACCTATATGTGGCCTGTGTTCCTAACAATGGGCATTTATGAGTAATCATTGCCATATATGTCACAGTTACCATAGTGACAGACATGTCAGCATCAGACATCTTACCTGTCTGAAACATCATGCTGATACAAAGTCTGTAACTCTATCACTTGTCCAGGTATGTAAGAGCAATATATGAGACCAGTTGCTATTTTGGGTGTTTTATCCCACCAGCCATGAAGGCATTCCCAAGATTACTTGTTGTAAGAGGTAGTAAGTTATGTTCCCAGCATATAATCTCTGTGGTGCATGTAATGTGTACGCAGCACTATAACACATACAAGTGATTACATAGGGTTAGCAATCTACTGGCAAGTGTGTGTGTGTTTCTGGATGCATATCCCCTGTGGCTGTCTTTTCTGTGTCTATGCAATGGTTATGCCATTCTGTGTGCCTCTTCCACCCTGTTAACACCCCCATTGCCAACCTTAGTTGCAGTCCTTACAGATGTCATCCACCTTACAAGCACAGTTACACAGCTTCTAACACAAAGGCACTGTGGTGCATGCACTTGTCATATCACTGTGTATTGTACATAAATAGATAGGTGGGTCATCTAATATGAGAAGTGTCAACTCTGTGTGCATGTGAGTTTCAATGCATGTCCCCATGCAGCAGTGTGTATTTCAGGTGGCTCTGCCATGTTAAGAGCCTCTGAACCCACCATTGGCAATCCTAACAACTTTGCAATTGTCACCCTCTTGAATAGTAGTGGCAGACACTGCAACACTACATTACCTCTACATTACCTCTGTGGTGTTTCTGTTATGTATCTATCAGTATCATTTGTAAAACTGGGCAGGTAGAGGTTCGGCTATCAGCAGGGTCAGGTCATGAATGTGCACGTGTGTGTGTGTGTGTGTGTGTGTGTGTGTGTGTGTGTGTGTGTGTGTGTGTGTGTGTGTGTGGGTGCGTGTGGGTGCGTGTGGGTGCGTGTGGGTGCGTGTGTGTGTGTGTGTGTGTATGTGTGTGTGTGTGTGTGTTCCTGTATGTATGTATGTATATACAAGCATACCTCTCTGGTTAAAGCCATATGGGAAGCTGGAGCAAACAGCAAACCTTGAGCACACCCTTCACATATTGCTGTGACACACATGGGAAATAGCAGAACAGGTCATGCATTTGAATGCATCTTCCAAAGGGTATGTGTTGTTACATGGCAATATCTGTCATTAATCTGCAATGTCAGTCTGTCATGATCTTCCATAACATTGGCCAGGAAACCACATGTTTATGACAGATGGAAAGAAAGTATGTGTCAGACATTAGGACCATCTGCAGACATATGCAGAGGTCAGAGGTATGGCCACCATGCGTACCCATACCTCCCAAGCCCTTAGAGCAAGAAATGTTTACAAAGCCATAAAAATTGGGGTCACAAAGATCACATAATAAGGACAATTTTCAAATATTGCTCCTACAAACTTATAAAGGTGATATAATATCAGGTTTTTGCATTAGCATAGATCATCTGAAAGGTATGAAGTCTGCAACTCATTATGTCTGCCATTATTTTTTTACATCAACCCCAATGATTTGGCAAAAATTTGCCAGACAAACACAGGTTTATCAGAAAATGGACCAAAAATATGAGGCAAGAATCTGGACATTCTGTAGAAATCTGTACACTTCTTGAGACTGTATCACTCTGCAGGTTGCAGTCCATGTTTGGCAAAGTGGAACCTGTGACAACAACTAAAACAGTGAAAAGAGGTTCCAAGACTGTAGGACAAGAAACATGTCATACAGTTCTGTACTGAATGCATAGAGCAGTTATTGCACATCAGAAGCACCTTGATGTTATGAGAAATACTGTAAGCTAATATAATGTCACACAAAGAATGTGTCATAGTAGCAAACCAGTGGAAGTCCTGTGTGTTGTACTTGCCGTGGGCATGCTATGTCCTGCCAATGTCACATTACTATAGGTTGTGTCCCACAATCCACATTTGATAATGTCACACACACATTATGTGTTGCCTATGCGTGTGCAATATGTAGACATGTGAAGGCTCTGTGACTACTTGGTGTCTACAAGATAGGTGAATCTGTTGGGGTTAAAGTAATGGCTAGGCTTGTGAGGGACCTAGTGCCAGTACTCAAGTAACCTCCCCTGTATGTATGAGCCTGTGGTACTACAGAACACCCAAGTGACATGTATGAAGGCTAGTTGGCTGTGTCAAAAGTTATGTATGCAAGGTCACACTGTCTGCCCCCAGTGTCCCTCACACACTGTTGCATGCATGGACACCTGATAAACATGTACATATACAGCTGCACCTTGGCTGTTAAAAGGTCAATGTGTTTCCACTCTGCCATACTCATCATTGGTACTGTCAGCAAGCCCACAGCCTGCAGACACACAGACTCCTGGAAACCAAACAGAATACAGTATGTGAGACTACAGTCAGTCAGCAGTACTACCAGCAATAATGCATCATGCCTAAAAAGGTACATACACTTTGATGTGTACCCATAACAATTGTCACCAGACAGCACCCTACACAGTATTACATTACTACACTGTACTATATTCACCCTGTGCATCAGACCCATATTAGCATGTCCCTTCATTGATGGTATGGAAAACAGGGATGTGGCACAGGTATCATCACATGCACAGGGTGTTTTGTCAGAGGCCTAGGCTGGGACATACAGTTGACATCATGTGTGTGTGTATGTGTCTGGAGGGGTGTTGTTCAAATGGGCCGTGGAGAGGAGCTGTGTGTGTCCGGTGATGACCTACCCATGATAGAGATTTGTGAATGCATGTATGCACACAGTCAAGCCATGTGGTTGCCCTACACAGGGGTATGTTGGACAGCCATGGATCATACATGGCAGGATATACAGTTCACTGTCTCCAGCCATTGAGATGGGAACTAGCTCTGCCAGGGGTCTTAGTGACACCACCAGGCCCAAGACCAAATGCAGTACTACTCCCCAGTGGTGACTGTTTTGCTGGATCCATGTCCCTGACAGGACTGGCCAGGACCATGTGCCCATGGTCTGCTCCTTTGTGGTGTGGACAGTGCCCTCCCTTTGGTAGTGCTGGTGGTACTGCCACTATGGAAGTGTGAATGTGCATGGCCACGTGGACTCTCAGGTGATCTTGCTGCTGACCTACATCCATGTGGCTGACACCCTACTCCCACCAAATGCTCAAGCACAGACATTTCCCAGTCAAACAATGACAGTGTCTCACCCAACCATCTATCCACAACATCAGCATAATAACATATGGCATCACCAAGGCCACGGAGGTCGTCACGCATGGCAGGAAGTGTTGCATTCATGACCCTGAGCATCTGTCTGGTGTTGTGTTCAGAATGTGCCTGTGCTTCCACTATGGATTGAAACATGTGTCTGGTGACACCTGCTGTGACACTTGTGACAGGGGCTTGATGGGCAACCATCCTCCTTCGAGTACCCCTGTCCATCTGCCTGTGTGGGACCTTGCCTGCTTTCTGGCTATTGCTAGTGTCTACACTGACACTTCCCATAGTCACCACACTAGCCTGTTCCATGCCACCACCCTCCAACCGTCCATTATCTGTGGTTGCTGGGGACTGGGTATCTGTGGGCATACTGACTGTGTGCGGGGATATTGCGGGTGAAAGTGGGATACCAACCAATGGCACAGATTCAGCCCCTGACAACCCCACCTGTGCCTCACTATGACCACCATCATCAGAGTTTGCAAAGACACTGACATCAGGTTGTGAGGGGGAGAGAAACCAACCCCCATGTTCACCTGTGAGGGGAAGACAACATATGTAAATTAACATCTGTTTGCTGATACACACACACGCACACACACACACACACACACACACACACACACACACTCATGCACACAGATACATACAGGTGAGGTGGCACAAAGGCATTATGCAGACCACACAATTTCTGAACGATGACATGCCAACACACATTCAGACCACAACAGATACACTCTGGACAGGCCCTCAACAACATGCAGTGCAGCTATGTCCACTTAATGTTGCTACTAATATATGGTTTACTATCAAAAACATGAAAATCAGTTACGCAAATGGTGATTTCCATGACAAATAACATTGACTCATAAATATTAAGTAGGTTGTATGGTCAACGCAACAAAGTCGACAAATTCTGTCAACTATAGTTTGTAAATCTCCCATTTACATCAATGCTGTAAGTCCCTGCCCTGTGTACGTCCTTCTAAATGGACGCACACATGAATGTCGACATTCCGACTGTCGCTCCTTCCATGGTCGAGGAGGTGGCTGTCATGCATGTCAATGTCGACCATTTGACTGTAAACCCTAATATACACCTCTGAGATATGTGAGGAGTGGTATTAGGTGATGGACCTTCACCTAACACACACTGCACCCATGTGCACAATATTGATGAACCCCTGTATAGCACAGTTTCAACACCTACAGAAATGTTACAGCTCCTGCAAATCGGCTGCTGTGATGACCACTGTGATGCACTCCAGTTAACCCAGTCCAAAATGGATTCCTGCAAGTAAGGCATCTGCAAGGCCTCAAATTACCAACATGAATAAAAAAAATAACCAGCAGATAGTGGAAGCCATAAAAATATATATTAATTCATTTGCGTCAAGACATCAATATACAAAAGTTACTAACTGGTTTCGGCTTATAATTAACTAAGCCTTCATCAGTGTAAAGATACAATAAATTGTCACACATTTATATACTGTGTCACTAGCCCATAAACCAATTAGAGGTGTTTATTTAATCCTGGCTCGTCTGAAAGACACAACTGAATTCTTGCAGGTCATCTCTGAGATGCAAATAGAGGATGATTGGATACTCTGTACCCTGGATGTCAAAGCCCTTTATACTACTATTCCTCACTGGGCTGGAATCCAGGCATTAGAATACTGGTTATACAGGTCAGAATTGTACCCACCAGGTTTCAATACACTGCTTTTGGGCTTGACGGAGCATGGATTAACGAAGAATGTCTTTTTCTATCACAATACTTGTTATCTACAAATCAAGGGTACAGCTATGGGGGCGTAATTTGCTCAAATATATGCAGATATATTTATGGCATATATAGAAGAGCAGATCATATATAATTGTTCCCATAACCTGTACCTTTACCAAATAGATACTGGAAAAGATATTTGGATGACTGCTGGATGGTATGGAGATCGGATGAGGAACATCTGACTGAGTTTGTGGAATACTTAAATGAAAACAAATGGGGAATTGAATTTACGGTGAACCACAATAAAGATAATAACACTTTTTTGGATGCACTGGTAAGAAGGGCTTCAGATAACACTCTGATAATGGCAGTCTATAGTAAATTCCCAGAGTATAACTCCCTTCTCCATGCCTCCAGCTTTCATCCCCCCCATATATGCATAAATATACCTAAATCGCAATATATGAGGGTGAAACCCATTTGCTCAAAGGAAGATACCTATTTGCATTACAGGGATGACCTGACCAAGAGATTCAAAGAGAAGGGCTATAAACCAGGACACATTATGCGGGCCAGGAATGCTGTCAACAGTATGGACAGGGCAGCACTCCTACAATATCATGACAAGCAGGGTAGAATTAAAGGCTATCCTAGACTACTGACTACTTATGGTAGAAATGTTGGGGCAATTATTGACCGTGTACAATCCAATTGGAACATCCTTAAGGCAGATAATAGGCTCTCAGGACTATTAGGAGCAGATTGCCTGTTTTCCTTTAGGAATGGGAGGAACCTGGCGTCTTTCTTTAACCATTACAAACAAGGAGGATATAAACTTAAGGAAAGATTGCAGAGTACCATTGAGGGACAAATTACTACAGGATGTTACCCATGTGGTCTTTGTACACATTGCAATAGAATATTAAACACAAATAGCTTCACTAGTAACAATACCAGCATAGTTCATGACATTTCCTTCTTTGCAAACTGCAGCTCAGATTGAGTTATACATTTGGCCACTTGCCAGTGCTCAGCTTTTTATGTGGGCCAAACATTTAGAGTGCTTAAACATAGAATTTCAGAACATCTCAGTGAAATTTAAAATAAAAAATGCACAAAGGCTTTATACAAACACACTGAAGTTCACCAAACAGCTTCTTTTCATTTTATGATTATTGATAAAATCTTGGGTATGAAATATAATAAATCTGGATGGCATGAGTTATTCAATGCCAAAGAGAGAAAATTGATCATTCAACTAGGAGGGCTTTTTGCCCCAGGATCAAATGAACACCTCTAATTGGTTTATGGGCTAGTGACACAGTGTATAAATGTGTGACATTTTATTGTATCTTTACACTGATGAAGGCTTAGTTAATTATAAGCCGAAACTGGTTAGTAACTTTTGTATATTGATGTCCTCACTCAAATGAATTAATATATATTTTTATGGCTTCCACTATCTGCTGGTCATTTTTTTGATTCGCACTGCATTTAACCCCACCACAAGTGAACATGCACATATTGCAATATGGCTAAGAGTAGCAGTTGTGTGCATGGAAAAATGCAAGCCCTTAACATGGCTAGGGTATTGGTGAGCCACAAAAAGATATTTCCATACTCACTGGCTTCCGGCTGCTGTTCCCCAGCCAGACCAGAGGGATCTATGTAGTTGTGGGGAAGAGGTACTGCCAGCACACTCACATGTGGCATTGGTACAGGATAAATGATGCATTTCTGAACATGCAGAGTACAAGTTCTGATACTACACAATTTGGTGTCATTCACTATAGATGTGCACTTGTGTGCATTACAAAACTCCACCCACAATTGCAGTTTGACCTGACATATGCATCTAGATACTCCAAGGATGCTAGTATGAATGATACAGTATTGAAGTGATGTCCACTGGGGCCTCACCTGGATGGTCCTCACCTGTTGTCTGGGTGTCACCCACCTGCACGACATAGGTGTGTACAGTTTCCTGGGTTGTGGTTGCTGCCCCAAGGTTGGTGAGGAACTCTTCTGTTTGTGTCAGTGTGCATAGCAGGACCCCCACCTGTGGCTGTACGGTCCCTAGCCACAGCTGCAGCCATTTGCTGGGCGTGGTGGATAAGATCAGGAGTCCTTTGCCTGACCTTTTCATAGGTTCACCCATGCTGACCCAGATTTTTAACATTTGCCACTAGTTCAGTGCACAGGGTGGTCTCTTCTTGCAGCTGCTGTCTGCTCCTCCCAAACAGGACTGTGTGATGCAGTCTTATGGCATAGAATATTGCTGTAGTCTCAGTATCAGGAAAGGCTGGTTGCCACTGTGGAGACATCCCACCTGAAAGACATGAACAGGGAAACACATCACCATTGGGCACTGTTATGTACAGATCTTGCACATCCACATTTGCTAGTACTATCCACCGCTAACACCCTCATCATACCCCTGCCATTTATCAGCACAGTATATGTGTGGGTAGTTTCACCATACTGGCATTACAGCATGCATTGCACTCCTGATCCTGATGTTTCATGCCCCCCCCCCCATGAGGACCACTAATGTGCATAATCCTCCATTCATCATTCACATCAGATGGCATATGCAGCAGCTGGGGACATCACAGATGTTCGCTGCCAGGGCGTACCAGCCCATACAAAATCTACCATACACCTATAAGCTATGAGGCCAACCCTCTACCTGGTGTCATACAAACCTCTCAAGAGTTACCTCACTCTGGCATGCCAGGCAATCACACATTCCACATTGCTGTGACTGCTGCACGAGTGCAGGTCATGCTCAACTCTGTTAAGACACACACACATACTACACACACACACACACACACACACACACACACACACACAAAACACACACAGGTTCATAGGTGTGTACTAGGCTGATGGCCTTGGAGCCTTTACAAGCCTAGCCCATAGGATTACCCTGGCATTGTGCCACCCAACCTTATCAGACAAACAACTTCCACCTGGTGAATGATCTGGACTGGCCTTGTTGGCAACTCAGATGTGTGTCCCACACAATCACCTTGGGGTGGAATGGGCACCCTGTCCAGATCAGAGAGGGTAGTTACCTACACCTTTGCAGGCGTAACCTGGTCAACTGGATGGTTAATGGCACATACATCCTTGGGATACCACCTGTGTCCCTGTTGGATGAGGACATCAGCTGCTGCCTTGCATACACATGGGTTAACATTTGACCTAGGGATATGGCCACACAGGGCCCACAGCCTTGTAACCTGGTATGGTATGTGGAATACCATAAGTTGCCTGTCTGCTGTGACAGACTGTGTTGTTAGGTGCTCACACACATCAGTGCCATCAACTGCTGGGTGTCCCTTATGGGCAGCACTACAGTACCATGTAGTTAAGCCTACATCCCACAAATTGGTGAGTGCTCCTACAGGTGAATGTGGACATTCCAGGAACATCTGAGATACACAATAACTGAGATCAGTGCATATGTGTTGTTGGGTGACCACCTCATAGGTGTCTGACATCTTCAGCACCCAGATGTTTTTGGAATGCGTACATGTGCCTGAAAGATGTAGACCCCACTGCCAGATACGTGTATGTCTGCATACCAGTTGAACAATACATGATATTTGTCCACATCATTTGGGGAATGTGTCTGTGGCATGCCAGACCCCTGGTGTCACAGTGATGGTACCTGGGTATCTGGTACTGTATCCATTCCCTTACATTGTATGATCAGTATGTATGCACTGTTGCTGACCCAGTGCCAGCATCCACCCACTACTACTACTATCTATAACTCGCTGTCAAGCTGCAGGGGTCACCAGATATGCTACCCATAGGTGTGAGACAATCAGGTACAAGTGTGGAGTACACACTCACCTAGGCAGAGTATGTCAGGAATGGTCAGGGAGACCTGGACAATCTGTAAAAATAACCCTGCATGACATTGTCAGACTGAGAGGAGCTCAATGACAGTACATGATGTGATAAGCCATCTGTATCCACCAGTACGTACTGTCAGTGTGACGCCCCTGCGCTGGCCCAATCACTACAGTGCCTAAATACTCACCACTACCACCAGTGAGGGATGTGCACAATGGCAGGATGGCAAGTACACATACATTAAAGTACAATTACCCTTCAGAGCACACAGAGGTCACAGTCAGTGTGGGGATCATTTCTTCCTCTCTCTTCACATCCCCAATAACACTCCACATTGGCACACCTATCAGGTTAATATCTCAGCAGAGCAGTCAGTCCAAAACATGTCAGCCTCTTTGTGCAACCAGTACTTTGGCTCCCTGGCCAAGTAGCTGACACACACACTTTGCTATTAGAGTTTTGAATCACACACACACACACACACACACACACACACACACACACACACACACACACACACACACACACACACTTATGGGTCCTTCAGCCCAGACTTTATAGTAGTTCTGACTGCTACAGTTCATCTCTTTAAGAGATACTGTAATGCCCTCAACAAAGGGTGACAAATCCTACTGCATGATGAGCCTGTTACCAAAATGGTAAGCGTGACCAAGACCAAGGCTATTGAAGTACACTATACAGTGTCATCACATGCATATGCAAATACACTAAGAGCTGATTTAGTGTTATACAAACCAGACACAATGACAAGGTATAACAATATGTGATAATAACTAATAAAGGAATAAGAGAATACTCTATCAATGCAGTAACTACACAGTTCAGACTCACAGGGATTCATTTATGACAACATTGCAGGACAGTCTGCAATACTTTCAGAAAATGTGTAAAGTACTAGATGCATAGGTTCATAGGATGATACTAGGCTATTGGCCCTGATATCCTCATAAGCCTAGCCCAAATTGTTGCACATGTCCCTTCAAAGTCTGCACCTGCTTCCCCTGTCCAACTGGGACACAGGTAGGATCCCAGGGGTGTCTTTTGTGTTTCCCATGCAGTCATCCAGCTTCATCTTAAAGCAGGATAGAAAGGTACTCTGCTAGACATGGGAAGGGAGTGTATTTTACAGACAGTGTATTGTTTGAGACACAAATCTATCCCGCTAGCAAGTATTATTCATGTCACAGACTGGTCGAGGGCCTTCCATGTGGGTTGCGTGAGTATGGTTTGTCTTACGGATATGCTGAATCTCCAGCAAGGTTGGTTTTGGAATGGCCTTGTTAGCCAGACACAAGTCACCCATGATCAATCTGTATGAGACTGAGTAGAGCGACAGGGCTTTCAGCCTATCTGTATAGGATAGGTGTTGCAGACCCTAGATTTGCCTGGTCAGGAACCTCTGTGGTTTCTGCAGCTGCTGCATGTAGTTGGCATGGTACATGCCAAATGAGCCATTGTACTCAGTAATGGGTCAGATAAGGGAGGAGTACAGGGATGCTATGGCCTCCTGGTTCCTGGATGATATACCCTTATTTGTGAAGTGGACCATGTGGACAGCCTTCCATACAATGGTATCAACGCGGTGAGAAACTGTCAGGTTGCTATCAACCTTGATGCACAAGTTGCCTCACGCCTAATTACATGCTCAGTACATTATTACTTTCATAACTAGTGTGGATGACATCTACCACAACAGGGATAATGATGCATTCCCTGGCATTCAGTTTGAGGCAATGCTTCTGGCACCAGTCATTAATTTGGATAAGGGCCTCTTGGAGGATGTTCACATCACTAGGGGGATGTAAGACAGTAGCCAGCTTACAGTCATTTGTAAACGTGGTCAGCCACAGACGACTGGTTTTGTCTTGTACCTCAAAACAGTATATCCCTAACAGTAAAGGCCCCCAGACAGATCCTTGGGGTACACCTCTCTTTAAGAGTCTACTACTAGAGGTGGCTTCCACTACTTTGACTGAGTGGGTACTATCATTGAGCCAGTTAGCTACCCATCTGGTAACATACAGGTTGATGCCTAGCTGTGTAGGTGTATGTATTATGGCCAACTGTGGATTATTGTCAGAGGCTTTGGCTAGGTGAAGGTAGGCAGTGTGTACCATCTTCCCCTCATCCATGTGTTTGTTGACCACTTCAAAGAAGTTGACCTAGTTTAACAGGCCTGGTATCCCTTTGACAATACCAAACTGTGTGAACTCAAGCATTTTGAGGTTGCCAATGTCCCTGTTTATAAGGTCCTTGATAATGCCTTCCATGGTCTTGCAGATCAGGCTAGTTAGGCTGATATGCATATGATTGGCTGGGTCAGTGGATGCTCCACCTTTGTGTAGAGGGGTGACAGTGGCTGTCATCCGTGCAGATGGGATAACACTGGTGCTCAGGCTTTGGTTGACTACAGTGTGTAATGGAGCTGAGAGCTAATGCCTGAGTTCATGTAGGATGCAGCCAGGGATGTTATCAGGTCCCATGGAGACTTCTGTTTGTTGCCTTTGAGAGGGCATTACAGGCCTGCTCCCTGATGATGAGGGGAGGGGGCAGGTGCTGTGCATGTCCTCCTTTACTGATGCGGGGACAGGGAGGTGAGGTTTTCACTTAACATGTCTGCAGCAGGTTGGCTATATCTATGGCATATGTGTATGTGGTATTATTGACCACCAGTACAGAGCAGATTTGGGTGTTGCCTCTGAGATTGCAGACATATCTGAAGAAGGCCTTGTGATTGGCCTTGGTGGATGTGTCCAATTTGCACTCAAAGTTAGCCTTAGAGTAATCCACCTGTGACCTTATTTGCTTGTTCAGACAAAGGTGAGATTGCTTCCAGTTTGGCACCTGCTCCTTCTTGGCCCTGTACAGCCAATATTTTCACCTATTATGGAGTTTGTGTATTGCTGCTGTCCACCACAGAGGTTTACTCTACCTTGACGGAGATGATTTTGTCCAGTTAGGTATTGCTAAGTCCATACAGCTATGTAGGTGCTCGTATACATGTTTGGTGTAGGCTTGGACACAAAGTCATAACACATTTAAACACTTTTCCAATTTCAACCTAGTAATTATAATCAAACTAGTAATTATTCCTGTTTTAAGGCAATACAACAACCTGTAGCTCTAGACATTTATGTCTGTTTGATGCACTAAAACTAAGATTACACATTTGTAAAATATGTACAGCATATTGAAGTGACGTTTTGCAACTCATGTCTGTATGTTTGATGCTTCAAGCTACTATTAATAGATATATGTGCACAGGTAATACTTGATATACATTTCTGTTCTTTGTCAGTATGGCACACTGTGTCTGCACTCTTGCAGCTTAGTCATACCTCTCAACCTGTTAGAGCAAGACATCTGGACAAAGGCACACATAAATGGGGGTAAAGGCCCAAAAATAGTGACATTTTATAAATATTGCTGTAACACACTTAGAAAGTTGATAGCAAAGTAGGTTTGCATTCACAGGAATACTCTGAAGGATATGATATCTGACATTCAAATTATATTATGTTACGACTTCAGTCTTTACTGATTTGCCAGTGATTTGCCAGACAAAACACAACTGTATGAGAAAAATGACTACAAATATGAGGGTCTATATCACAACATCGAATTAACAAAAGTTTGATTGTTGTAATATCGAACCCTATAGTCCGAAATCCAACAAAACTGAAAACACAGAGTAGCTATTTTTTCCCAGAAAAAAAAAATTGTTGTTCCGTGACAAAAAAAATTAACCTTAAACTTAAACTAAAGTGGGGGCTTTGACCCCCACACCCCTGACACCCCCCTACTTAAATATACCAACTCTGAGATACCACCACAGTGGAGGAAATAGCAAAGTCCCGAAAATGGCCCACCGATTTTTTTTTCCCTGGGAAAAAGTTGATGTGCCGTGGCTTTGCTATTTTCAACTTTTGGACTTTAGGGTTGGATATTACAGTATTTGAATTTGTTTTAGTTCAACATTGTAATATAGACCCTAATATGAGGCAAACATGTGGTCAGTCTGCAAAACTCTGGAGCATTGAAAAGAATAAGCTCAGTATATAACATACAGTTCAACTTCCCACATGAAATACAATTACTAACTTTGTCTGACATCGGTCTGAGGCAAGAAAAGGTTCCCCAACGGGGTACTTAGCTTTCAAGAAGACTTTGGTTGCAAAATTTTTGTAATTTCAGGAGCTGGCCGACCGGCACTTGCGAACTGCTTCTGCTTCGGGCACCGCGTGGCAAGAAAGACTGAAGAAAATGGCGTTGGCTGGTTCTTTTATACCCCTGGCGCACTGACGTCAGGGAAGAAGCGACAACCGCCGACGTTGGACCTAGACTTTGGAATTCGGCCAACCGAGGACCTGCCTGATGGCAGGAGAACCCATCTGTTATGACTGCAGCTGTATGCACGATGAACATCATATAGTTCAACACACACTTCTACACCAGTTGTTTACTATGCATATAACTATATAGGTCTCTTACATTTGTAAGACAGGTATATGTATCATAGTAATATTCACAAGTGACATATGAATATTTACAACATCCAGGTAGCTGGCCTGGCAGTGTCACAGTCATTATTGTACAACAGACACTCCAGTGATAGTCATATGTGAGCTGACCTTTGCTGGGGTGACTCAGAGGCCACAGCTGTGAACTATGTCACTGCAGACAGAGCCAGTAGGGATGGCCATAGGTGCTGGACAGCAATGTCAGTCCAGCAAGTCTTGTTGAGACCTATTGTTTAACTTCCTATTTCCCATTATTACATCCCCCTTCTACATTCCATTACATGCTTCATTGTTTGACATACCTGTTATGGTGCTGTAGTGTTTTCTCAGAGTAATCCAGAAGTGTAGCTTTCTGTAGTCATCTGTCTTTGCATAAAAAGGTTCAGATCTGTTTTGCATTGGCAGCAGATTGCCTTTTGTAGGTAATGCTCATGAGCAGGTGATGGCCTGTGCACCAATTGGTGTCTTCCACTTGCTAATTGCATCCAGAACAGCTGTGTTGTCTGTCCATTAGCCAATGGTATGGCAACACAGTGTTATAATTAAGTCCTTCATGTGGGCCTAGCCCCTTTTACTTGCCTGTGAGGTAGACATTATGGAGGTGTGGGAGCTTCAGCATCAAAAAGGGTAGGTGGAAATACTGACCACTGTTTGGATTGATGTGCTATGTCCACAGTTCTGCATGCTGTATCTGCATACCTGTCAACCTCTTAGCACAAGAAATGTGGAGAAAGCCCAACAAAATGAGGAACAAAGTTCTAGAAGTAGGGACAGATTGTAAGTTTTTCTGTTATACAGTTAGAAACCTGCTAGATTAACAGGGTTTGTCTGGACATGAATTTTCTGTGTGATTTGAAGTCTGACACTGATGTGTATACGACATACCTCTCAACTGTCCAGATTTTTGCAGAATGTCCAGAGGTTTGCCTCTTATTTTCAGTCTCTTCCTCATACAATTGTTGTTTTTGGCAAATCACTAGGATGATCTGAGGATTGACGTTACTAAATAATGACATCCATTTGTGTTTCAGGCTTCATATCCTTCAGAAAATTTATGTTAAAACAAACCCTGTCACTCCAACAACTTTTTTACTCTATAACACCAATATTTAAAATATGTCCCTATTTTTGGGCCTCTGTCCCCCAACTATGTCAGGCTTTGTCCAGATGTTTTGCACTAAGAGGTTCAGAGGTATGGTATATCATTATTTAGTGACTTCACTCCTGATGTCATCCCATTGATTTAGTAGAATCCCAGAAATGTTATGAGGAAGAGGTCATAAATATGGGCCCATCCCTGGACATTCTGTGGAAATATGTTCATTTGAAAGTTATGTATGTCTGGCCATTGTTAACAGACTTTTGACTGTATAGCAGTGTAGTGTGCAAATGTTTGTTAGGCTGAGTAGGGAGAGGGGCAGATGTGAATGTCATAGATCCTTTTTGATCTGACTGTGCATGCTGCTACACTTTGTCTTGGGACAGAATATATAGGAGTAGTGTTTGACTGGCAATCAGGATATGTTTGTTCAAGCAGTCGTTATACTCTAGAGATCAGTTGGCTTACTGGTATGTTGGTTTGACTGTAATGCAAATGGTTGTGGGTAGACAATTTCTCACCAATGTCTGTTTTTCCATAGAGTTACATCCCTATAGTGCATGATATATTTGCAAATGCATGAGCAATTCCCCACAACTTGTTTGAGGTAGTATTGTGTTGGTCTGACTGTAGTTCAGAAGGTGCAGTGTGAAATGGTTGGTAGCTCTCAGTGTTATTTCCCTAATGTTACATGACTGCACTCATACCTGTTAACTGTCCAGATTTTCATAGAGTGTCCAGATGTTTGGCTATTAGTTTTAGTTTGTTCCCCATAACTGTTGTGGATTTCTGACAAATCACTGCGATGATGTGAGAATTTAAGTCACTAAATAATGACAAGCATTTGTGTTTCAGACTTGAAATCTTTCAGAAAATATATGTTAAAACAAATCGTGTTACTCTAGCAACTTCCTAAGCTTATGAAATCCATATTTAAAATATGTCCCTATTTATGGTCCTTTGTCCCCCCACTTCGTCAGGATTTGTCCAGATTTCTCACACTAAGGGGTTGAGAGGTATGACTGCACTTCATGATATATATATATATATATATATATATATATATATATATATAAGCATTATTAATTCTACATAGTTTCTTCCCTAATGTTAGATGACCATAATGCATGATATATTTACTGAAGCAGTAACAATTCCCACAACTCCTGTTGTGTAGTGGTAGTTGCTTTGACTGCAGTGCACAGGGGCCTGGGTTTGGGACTTGGCAAGGCTGATTATTTTGTTGCTAGGCAGAATAGTGGCTGAATGAGATAGAGGGATTAAGGCAGTTTTAGGTGGGCTTGCATGATGCTAAGCGATGCCAAAGGTGCTTAGCCCTGTTGGCTTCTCTTAGAGTTGCTTATTCCCAATTAAACCCATGCTAATTTCAAAAAAAGAAAAGAAAAAAGGGTGATAGGAAAGTGATGAAATGGGGGCAAGCAGGGGGTAAAACATTAGGAAAAGCAGCTAGGGATGTGCAGGATGGGTTTAGGAAAGGACCATACCTCTAAATTTCTTCTGCAGCAACAGCTGTGAATGATGTGGAAAATTTGGAATTTACAGCCTTACACCCCACAGGGAGGGGTGTATATATTTGTAGAGTAGTTTGAGGGTAAATTGATTTATGTCACTGTACATGGGGGAAAAATGTAGAGCTATGTATGGGGTAATGATTTTTTTTGTGGGGACAGATGTCCATTTTGTTTTTTAAGGTGAGAGTGGGATGTTGGGGAAGGGCTGTAAGTATGTTTGGGGAGGCAGGTTGGGTAGGATAGGTTGCATTCACAGACAGACAAGACACACAAGACAGCAGACAGGGGCGGTATATGACACATGAGAGGGGTAAACACCTTGGACGGGGAGGGTGGTTGGGAATCAGAGACCCATGAGGCCCAAATGGATACAGTGGGACTGAGGTCCCCACCCATGGGCATTCACCAATGCACCTTCACAGCCCTGAAGGTGGTTGTGCTGGGGGCTGGACAATAGGAGCAGGCTGCCCCTTGAGGTGCATCAGTCTGCCCTTGATCTGGCTTAGCTGTCCATCCAACTCTGAGTGGATGACACTGTGCACCATACCCCAGAACTTCCTGCGAGTAACTGGTTCATCTCCATGCCCATGCCTGGAGGTACTGGCCCAGTCCCCTGGGGTGGTTCCAGCAGAGGATGGTGCAGAACCAGCGGAGGGGGCAGTTCCAGGTTAGGTCCAAGACATGCTGGGGCCCGGTGCCATGGCCAGATGAGGCAGGACAGGTGGATCCACCGGGATTAGCCTTCCCATTCATGCTATGGTGATGAGGTTTTACAAAATGTATTGGTTAGTCATGAACAAGACATTTCAAAATGAGTTATAGCACCATGCATGGGTGTTCCAATTAACCCAGAACAGTGGAATTCACACAATTGCATAGCAATCAGAATACATGTATATATGGAATAACAGTCAGAATTTTAACAACATGCCAGTTAAATGTGTGGCAACAGGCCAAAAACAATGGTATTTGAACAATGTATATTAATATGTAAACAATTAAATATATGAACAATAATAGAACACAAGTCCCAGCATTAGATTTTGTGAACAACATACCCACCATATATGGATAATAATTACTGATGCAGATAAGGGGTGAGGGGAGACAAAAAAGTCATTTAACAACTGTATAGGCTTCTATTTTTCACAACAGTACTGCTCTACAGGTCTGCCCTCACTTTACATCTACCTGTGGCTCATAGATTTTGTAGCACATACATAACTGATAAACTGTCAAGCTGGAATGGTATGGGGCAACGTGTGAGCTACATATATGACTAACAAGGTGTAGCATGCACTGATGTGTGAGTGTGCTACTGGCATTCTTCAGCTAGATTCATATCTGTGTCCAAGGTTACTGGCAACAGTGATCACTAGCCGTGACAGCATGACACTTGAGAGACATGTATCGGGAAGAGTGCCTGGTGCGTGTACCTATCCTGCTGTCTTTTGCAGACATGGGTTTGGGCACTGGAACATTTGGACACAAAGTTTATTAGTATACCCATCATACAGCTACTATAATCATTTATTTACCTGTAAAACCTGTGGAGAAAATATCTTTTAACACTACCTATTGTACATGTATTCAGGATTGCTTGTCTGTAAATATTCACACATCTTAGTTACACTCCCTGGGTTCAAAACGTGGTTTGTGTGTGCAAAATTGAAAAACATATCCATTTCTCAATACACTGAGCTACTGGGAAACTGCTGTCCCTTGCTTGACTAATTTCTGCTTAATACTCACTTAGTTAGACAGTCTGACCTTGTAATCTAAGTTGAGTGCCACCAAAGACTGTAATGACAGTTGAATATACATGCCTGATGGCTAGTTCTTGTACTATGTATTAATCCTTTGAAAGCAGGTGTACACATTTAACCCCTAGTAGATGTAAATATCTGTGATCTGTACAGAGTATAGCAGAGTGCTAGGTTGCATACCCGACCCATATATATTTGGACATCATATATTTGCAGTCCCCACCTATTACACTCTCATACTTGCCTGCATCAGCATACTCACATTCATGACTACATTTATTTTATTTATTTATTTTTATTTGCAGTTGGTTAACCAGGATAGTCCATTGGGCCAATAAGAACCCATTTTCAATGGAGTCCTGGGGAGAAAAGCTCCAAAACAAATGTTACAAAAATTATTACAGCAGCTTACAATTTCAAATAATTAGTAGGTTAAACACAAAGCTTTAAAGCAGTGGTAACAAAAGATTGCAGCAGTTTACAATGTCAGTCATTTGTGGGTTGCAAACTAAATAAAGATTAAGCTGTTACAAAGTAATTTTTAGGTTTTATTTTGTAGAACAACCCAGATTTAAGTAGGAGCAAAGAAAAAGTTTAGTTAAATTTTTTTTAGAAAAATAAAGCATTGTGGTAGTATATATATAGTTTCTTCAGAGGAATAGTAGTGTTAGAGAACTACAGTTGACTTAATTATTTGGTGTCTGGTAATATATGAATAAGTTGAAGGTAGTAAGTGGAGAATAGGCTATGAGGGGTGGGAGCAGGAGCATTCCCAAGAGGATGTTAGATGTGAGTGCAGTGATTTTTTAAAAGCAGGGAGGTAGGTGGTGATACGGCTGGAGGGAGGAAGGGAGTTCCATAGTCGTACCAGGGTAAAGGACAGGAGGTTTTTTCCTGGAGAGTGAAGGGGTTTATACAGCTCAATTAGATTTTGGTTATTAGATCTTAGAATTCTTTGTGGCAGGTGCATTTTAAAGGTAGAGCTGAGAGAGGGACAGAGAGATGGATGAAAAATGAGTTTGTGAGCAAAAGTGAGCTGAATATAGGAGAGATAGTTGGGAAGCTCTAGCCAGTTGAGTTTGTGAAGAGATGTACAGTGATGGGTAGATGATTTGTTACTAGTGGCAAATTTGGCAATTTTATTATAACAGGAGGACAGTTTAGTTTTGAGAGATGATTGTAGGTTTGTTAGGAGAGGGGCACCATAAAGAAGGGAAGGGATTAGAAATGTAGTAGCAAGAATGAGTTTAGTAGATGTAGTGAGGAATCAATTGTGTGGGTAGAGCATGCCAAGTTTTTGGTGTTTTTTTTATGTTTAGTTGTAGGTGGCTATTGAATTTAAGCTGATTATCTATTTGGACTCCTAGTTGTTTAGTTTCAGATACTAGTTCAAGAGGTGTGTTATTCTGGTTAGTGATGGGGAATAGTTTTCTATCAATGGTGTTAGTTATTGAGGGGGTAAATACCATAAGTTTGGTTTTTGATGCATTTAGTGCTAGATGATTGTCCTTCATCCACTGTTCTGTAGTAGAGAAGGTGTCTTGAGTCAGTTTTAGGAGAGCAGGGATGGATGTGGCTGCACAGATAATTGTAGAGTCATCTGTATATTGAATAAGTTTAGCATGAGGAATTGAGTGGAAGAAATCATTAATGAATATATTGAAGAGGAGAGGACCCAAAATGGATCCTTGGGGGACACCAGTGGGTGTGTAAAGGAAAGAGGAGGTGGCGATTTTCGACTTGACAGCTTGTTGCCTGTTAGAGAGATAGCTGGTGAACCATTTGAGAGAGGAAGGGGATAGGTTTAGTTTAGATAGTTTAGTTAGGAGAAGGTTGTGAGAGATAGTGTCAAAGGCCTTAGAGAGGTCAAGAAAGAGAGTAGATACAGTAGAACCAGAATCTCTGGCTTTATTAACGGTTTCCAGGAAGGATAGGAGGGCAGTCATGGTGCTGTGACTGGGTCTGAATCCATGTTGTGTGGAAGTTAGCAAGTTATTATCTAAGAGATAGGGAAGAAGTTGAAGATGGATACATTTCTCTAGGAGTTTTGATATGGGAGAGAGGATGGCGATAGGACTAAAGTTAGTAATATTGTAATTATTGCCTCCTTTGTGTAGGGGAATGATGAAAGCCTTTTTCCAGAGTGTCAGTACAAGACCTTCTTGGATAGAGCGATTGATAAGGATGCTGATGGGGAAGGCAATGGCTTCAGCTGCTATGGTGAGGAAGGATGAGGAAATGTTATCGGGGGCGTTGGTGCATGGTTTAAGCCTTTGCAGGAGTTTTCTTATGGTAGACGTAGGAATGGGTTTTAGGGAGAATGGTGGGAGTTGAGAGACTGGCGATGAAGGGGGTGATAAGTGGGGGGATGTAGAAGTAGGAGGTGAGGGATGATTGGAGAAGGATGAGGTTAGTTTGGTGATAGAGTCTGTGAAGAAAGTATTGAATTGGGTATCCAGATCTATATCTAGTGCATTAGGGTCTGGGCTAGGGTTATCAGTGGAGCCAGGTTTTAGGAGGGTAGTGATGCCTTTCCAAAATTTTTGAGGGTTGGTTTTGTGATTGTTTTGGAGTAGTGAGAAGTAATTCTGTCTATCTACTGTGATAAGCTTTTTAACGGTATTGCAAAGTGTTTTGAATTCATTTAGGGTGGTGGAAGTTTTGTTTCTTTGGTAACGTGTCCAGGTTTTGTTTCTGAGTCGCATTGCAGTGAGTGTATTTCTTGTTAGCCAGGGAGCGGTATTGTTTCTTATTCTTTTGGTTTTTATGGGGGCAAAACTATCTAGCACGTTTAGGAAGGTTGTATTGAAGTGTACAACTGCATTATCTAGGGGTAGAGTCTTTAGCGAGTTCCAATTAATTGATTTTAGGGTTTCTGAGAAGGATATTGGGTTGAATTTTGCTAGGTAGCGAGTGGTGATGTACTTATGAGTTACCTGTAATGGAGATGGAAGGCATCTGGTAAAGATGGGGAGGTGGTCACTGAGGGAATCAGGAAGAGTTCCACTATCAGAGTAGTAGTGGGGGTGAGAGACTAAGATCCAGTCTAGGATACTGCCACTGGAGAAGTCTTTAGAGGGTCTGGTAGTGAGGTTGATGAGTTGAGAGTACTTGCATAGGTTGATGTTTAGGGGGTGAGTAGGGGAGTAAATGGAAGACCAATTAATATTTGTGTCTCCCATGATAATGGTTTCATTGCTGATATTGGTTGACAGCCAGGATAGAATATCCTCAAGTACTGAGGTATTGTCTCCAGGGGGGATGTAAAGTGAGGCTATGCAGATGTGTTTGTGATTATTTAACTGAAATAGGGCTAGTACTAATTCTGCATTGGAGAATTGAGGAATGGGTTTGTTATAGGGAGTAATGGATAGGGTGGATGAGTAGAGTATAGCTACCCCACCACCCTTTTTGTGAACCCTGTCTTTTCTTATGATAGAGTAGTTTGGTGGAACTATTTCAGCATCTTTTATATGAGGTTTTAAACAGGTTTCAGAAATAGCTAAGATGTCAGGTGTATTGTGGAGAAGCCAGGCATGGAGGTTGGGGATTTTGTTAGCTATACTTTGGGCATTTAGAGCAGCTAATAGGATGGATTTAGATGTAGAGGAAGTTGTGTTTGGGCCTGGGTTAGGGTGTATATCTCCAGATAGATGTATGGTTAAGTGTTGGATTATGCTAATGAGGTATTTAGATTGCCTTGTATGTGTGTTGTATTTTGTTAGGTTTGTGTGAATGTAGGAGGAAGGAGAGGGGCTGAAGAGTTTATAAGTAGAGCTTAGTTTATAGTGGAAAAATAGATGGATGTTAATGGCACACAGTGCAGGGGAGATTGAAACAAATGAGTGTAAGTGAGTTGAGGGGAGTGATCTGGTTGTGTGTTGACATGGTGTGTGATTTATGGAGTGGGCTGGATGAGGTAGTGGATGTAAGTAAGGTTCAGAAGTAGTAGTAGTTGGATTGTGTATGATACAGGTTTTGTAAGCATGTTGAGGCTTTGATAAAGCAGTATTATGCTGTTAAATTTGAAGGGAGGTGTGAGGAGATGGATTATAGGGGGAGGGAGTAGGAAGAAGAATGTGATGAGGGGGAGGGGTGTAATTGGTAGGGAGGAAGTAGGAGTGGTTAGTAGAGTATAAGAGTAGCTGCACTGGGGGATGGGTGGGATTTGGGGGTAGGGTAGGGGAGCGGAGTGAGCCCGCAGGGCGAACGGAGTGGGAAGAAACAAAAGAAGGAAGATGCAGTCAGAAAAACAATCAGTGAAATGCAGAGTATGCAATGTTAGTAAAGTTGTGAGTGGGTAAAGAGTTTAGTGAAAGTGGTGGGGGGTAATAGGGGGATAGGAGGGTACTAAAAACTAGAAGTATCAAAGAGTGGACAATAATTGACAACCACTTCTAAGGCCTGGAGCTGTGAGGTGTTTGGGCTATGAATTCATAGGATAGGTTTGAGAAAGGTAGGACTAGGTAAACATATCACCTACTGGGCTGAAACTATGTAATAGAAGGTGAGTTGGAGAGGGAGAAGACCGGTCTGGAATAGAGGTGATAGGGGCTAGCAGTTAAAGGGAGGGGTATAGTAGTACAGGGGAGAGATTTGCTAGCTATAGGGTAGTAAGGGGTATCACTGCTGGCTGTCCTGGCTGGGGAGCGAGCTTAGAGCTACCAAGAATTAAATGCTTGTAAATATAAACATTACAGCCTGGTGTAGTAAAGAAACATACTTTCTTGCTTTCCTGTTTTATTTTCAAATAGAGTTGAGGGATGAGAGGCAACAATCTGAAATGCAAAGGTTAACACAAGACAATGCTGCAGGTGACGCATTGTAATCTATTACATATTACTAATCAAGGTTCAGATGCTAGTGCAGGACATATTTCATATTTCATTTATGTCTTGCTTTACACATTCTATTTCTTCAACAACAAACCCAGATTAAACACAACAGTTTGTGGTATAAATCTTTACTGGAGTAGCATGACACAATGCTTTCTTACAGCTGATATTCTACATTTAGTACTACTGCATATCCTGTAGATCAATATTGGTCTGACAAACTTTTTATTTATTCAGTACACTCAGAACACACTATACCTACTGGCAGTAAACAATGTACTCCTTATTTACTGCACTACATACTGCAAGATAAATCTGTACTCACCAGACTCTCATCACAACCTTGCCAATCTGTCAGCATAGGCCTCAAGATTGATAGCTCTCTCTTCTGCAGTTGTAGGGAAAAAAACATTAAGCATACATGTCTATCACAAACTCAGGCTAGGTTTTGGTACTGATATGGGTGAGATACTTACTCACTACTGCGGCATCCACATCTCGAGCTTCTTGTATCCATTGGGCCAAGAGTGCCCCCTTCCTACACTTTAGGTCAGCATAATGATGTCATACCTGCTCACCAGTCTGGGGTTTTCCAGTAGCACTGGTGAGATCACATGCCAGATGGTTCCAGGCCTCTGCTTTGTACTATGAGCCCTGGTACTGGCCCTGCAGCAATCTGTGGTCATGATCTTTAACAAGCAACCCAGCCATGACCCTGGACTCCAAGATGTCCCAGCGCTGCACCTGAAATCGTGCTCCCTCTCTAATGCCAGACATACTTCCTGCACAGATCAAACTACAACAGGTTCTGGCTGTATTCCCACCTATGCAGTTTATATAAAGACATATTCCCACCCTTTGCCATCACTGGACCATTTTTGAAAATGCTGAGCACAGTTCAGCGGTGCGTAAACCTGCTAAGCTGAGTTGAGCAGTGCTTAAAGGAGAAACTGCTGAGCAGTGCTTAGCAGTATGCAATTCCACTCTGCTGGGCTGAATACTGCTTAGAATGAGACTTCTAAGCAATGCTCATACCGGCAGAGCTAAGCACTACTAAGCATTGCTCAGTTTTCATTTTAAAAAATATTTCAGAATTGTAAATGAATTAATCATTACTGACATATTATTAAGTGTATATAATTTACTTTACATGACGTCCTTCTATGTGCTTTCATTACATTACCTTGGGGTGTGACTATACTGTATGGGACACTTGTGTTTACATGGGTGATTTCACATGTGACATCCAGTGACACTTCAATTTTGCACCAGCTACACTACCCTGGTTAAGAAACATTAATTACTACATAATTTAAGAAAAAAATGTTTAACAATGCTTTCCCATGTAAAAATGAAGGGCCTGTCTTGGTACTCAAACCATGAGCTGCTACATGCAAAGCCAGAACTCTAACCACTACATTACCTCACCACTGAAGATTTTAGCTACTCATTTGTATTTAGCTCCTATAAGATGTTTAAGTAATGCTGAGCACAGCACCACAAAAAACAAAATTGCTCAGCTACACTTAAACTTCTCTTATAACAGATAAGATTTAATACAACCACTTTAATTACAAATATTAATATTACTGCTGATTCATATTTGGTAATGCAATACCTATCATTCTATCAACTTTCTAAGTCTGTATGTGCAATCTGTTTTAGATTTGCCCTATTTTGGGACCTTTGCCCCAGGTTTATTTCATGGCTTTGCTTTATCCAGATTTCTTGGTGGAAGAGGTTGAGGTGTGTGCATACCTCTCAACTGTCCAGATTTTCACAGACTGTCCAAATGTTTGGCTCATATTTTTGTTTTGTTCCTCATAACATTTGTGTTTTTCTGCAAATCAATGGGATGATCTCAAGACTGAAGTCATTACATAATGGCATACATTTGAGTTTCAGACTTCTACGCCTTCCGAATATGTATGTTAAAAAAAAAACCCTGTTACTCTATTAACTTTCTAAGTTTATAAGAGCTGTACTTAAAATATGTCCCTATTTTTGGACCTTTGTCCCTCCATTTGTCTGGATTTCTGGCACTAAGAGTTTGACAGGTATGGCTGTGTGTCTGAGGACCCACTTGTACTGTAAAGTGCTGTACAGCACTTTGACAATGCATGGGGGGTGCATTACAGTTCCAGTCACACACACCCTGCATTGTTTCCCATTCATACTCTAGCATTCAGTGTCCACAGACACTGAAAGCATTGTAAAGTGCTGTACAGCACTTTCACAATGCAGAGGGTGTGTGACAGTATCAGACACTGTTTTACTATTATCAGTTGCTTCTGCATCCCCTTCTCAGCAGTGCGTCTTTCATATTAATATGATATCCACAGACACTGAAAACATTTAAAAAGTGCTGTACGGCACTTTGACAGTGCAGGGGGTGTTGTTTCTGCGAGCACTACTGCAACACTCCCCCTGCACTCATTCAGTATTCGTGCCTGCAGATCCATCTCAGTAGTGAATCTTTATTAATATGAAAGGCGTGCTGCTGAGAAGGGGATGCAGAAGCGAACACCATTCATTCCTGTGTAGGAATAACACTATTCCTACACAGAGTTTATTGAATCCTGGGGAAAGATTTTCTTTTCTCCACTACTTCTCCTGCACTGCACTGATGTACTGTTGTGTAAGTATGTGGACTCAAGTCCCATACACATGTTCAGTATGTCAATAAGAAGGGTAAACATGGAGGAAAATGTCAGTGTCCATGAACAAAGACATTATTTAAGAAAGGCAAGCAATTTCTTTCCTTCCTAAATAATGTCAATTATAATAGCAAAAATCCACAACTGAGTGTGGGTGATTCAATAGTGAGACATACCAGAATACCACTCACCAGGCTGTGCAAAGAGAGGATCAAGGTCATTTGGCTATCAGGCACCAGGATTTGCCACATTATGCAAGAACTCAAGTCCTTGCAACACAAGTACATGTATGACACAGTCACTGTCCACATGGGCGTGAGTAATTTGAGAAATACCCTCCTGGATTATATAAACAAAGACATGATGGAGCTCTAGGAATACGTGTCTATGGTTGGCATGAACCTAGCCTTGAGCAGCATTCTACCCCCACCAAGAATGAGTTAGCTTTTGGTATCATTCCTGGGGGATGCAATATATATCAGCCAAGGAGGATATGATAGACAGTCCTAACTGTTTTGCCAGGGATGGCTTGTACCTCTTCCCCAAGGCTTTCTTATATTGGCTAAATGCTTGTTCACCACCACCACCACCACCCCCCCCCCATAGTGCCTTTTTAGGCAGTGTCAGTCATCTAAAACTTCCAGCATAATTAAACATAGTCCAGATAACATTAAGGTAATGTTGATGAATGCTAGGAGCTTTAACAAAAAATGCCACTCCATACAAGCACACTTTACCCTGGAAAACATTGATATATGCATTATCACAGAGACCTGATTCAAGATCAAAGAAAGCACTCCAGAAATGCAAGGTTCCAATGCCTATCACTCCAGAAATGCAAGGTTCCAATGCCTATCACTCCAGAAATGCAAGGTTCCAATGCCTATCACACCAGAAATGCAAGGTTCCAATGCCTATCAAACCAGAAATGCAAGGTTCCAATGCCTATCACTCCAGAAATGCAAGGTTCCAATGCCTATCACACCAGAAATGCAAGGTTCCAATGCCTATCACACCAGAAATGCAAGGTTCCAATGCCTATCACACCAGAAATGCAAGGTTCCAATGCCTATCACACCAGAAATGCAAGGTTTCAATGCCTATCGCACATTCAGTCCCACCACATTAGACAAGGGTATTAAAGGCAGCCATGTCTCCATATTCTTAAAAAATCAACTCCAGATGCATTAGACAAAATAATGACTTGGAACCCCTCCATGTCCAACTTGCTATTACCAGACCCACTTATATCATAGCTAACTATTTATGTCCTCCTCGGTCCACACCTCCTACCTAACTAATATGGTGTTCCTGGGTATTAAACCAAATATCGTTCTCCTAGGACACTTCAACTATCTCTCAATAAACATGATAAATTGTACATGCTCATGTATGGTCTGAAATTTCTGGACTTCATCAGTGCAAACTCTTTGGATCAGGTAGTCTACACCACAACCAGAGGCAACAAAATCCTGTTTTTTATCTTTTCCAAAATGGGGCTGTTTCTTTCCTTCTTTAATTATTACTTCCTCCCTGATCAAATCAGACCACAAATCAGACACATTCACCATCAAACTGAAGCCCAAAGCAGCTCCCAATACATCAGTATTGAGATTATGCGAATGCTAACCTACTGCAACTGAGTGATGACCTGGCTAAATTCAAAAGTCACTTCTGTCTTGATGACCCCACTGATTATGCAGAATCCTTCACTATCAGCTTCTACACATATGTAAATAGATGCATCTGTCCCCCTCGGAAATAAATACAACACCAAATTCAAAAACAATTCCCTATGGTGGAGTCCTAATAAAGACAGGCTCTGTAATAGAAGAAAAAATATCATTGTACACAAAAGTATATTTAACTCTCAAAATGAGGGAAGGGATTGACAGAAAGATTAAGGTCCTTACCTCACAGAAGCAAGTTACAGAGTTTGACTCTGACCTCTGGTCATTGGCTAGGCTTTTAATAGTCTACAGACTGGCAGTCTAGTATTCGTCTATGAACCTATAAAATACAAAAACATTCTTGCTAAATTAAGCCAGATATGAAGTAAAAGTAGACACCCAGGTGAAGGAAGACCATAAAGCCTTCTTTAACTATGTCAGAAACTTCAGAAATGATGTCCAGCATGGTGCAGAACTAATAGTAAATGATGTCACACACTTGGAGCCAAAGGACATTGCCAATCTCACAGCAGACAAACTTAGTTCATACTTCACCCCCTATCCCCTGCAAAATTTGCAGATCACATATTCACATGTACGACCCTCCCCATGTCCCAAGAACAAGTCCTCAGAATACTATCAAAGGTCAATAACACTACATCTATGGAGCCAGATAACATACCAGGCTGCCTACTGATCAGCCTGTGACTACCTCCAAAGGCTATTCAATATGAACCAGGAATCAGGCTTTATATCCAAAGAATGGTAGACAGCAACAGTCATTCCACTTGTATAATTGTGGGGCTTAATGTACCTGGGTAATTATAGACCCATAAGCCTGATCAGCCTCATCTATAAGGCTATGGAAAGGACCAGAATTAATAAATAAGGATATAGATAGTCTATAGACTCTCAATGCAAGCGACTTTGGATTCATCAAGAACAGATTCAGCCTACTTAACCTAGTCAACTTCTTTGAAAAATGTACTGCAGCAACAAATGAGGATAAGTCAGTTCACACTGCATATCTAGACCTCGCAAAGATGTTCAACACTGTCCCACACTCAAGTATTACAGATAAACTCTCCAAACAAAACATAAATCCCTATGTAACTCATTGGGTAACAAACCAACTGACTAACAGACCCAAGGAACTAAGGATCGGTGACTCTACCTCCTCCAAAAGACCTTTCAGTAGCAATGTACCCCAGGGTGGAGTCCTTGGGTCACTTCTCTTTGGCATTTACCTCTAAGAGGTAAAAGGTAATATTAAAGATTTGTGGCTGATCACACTTATAGAGGACTGCAAACTTGGTGCCGTCATAAACTCCCCAGAGAACACCATGATCCTTCAAGAGGGCCTGTCACAAATAGGTAGTGTCAAAACCATGGACTGAAACTAAATAACAAAAAATGTATATTCATAGCCTTTGGCAATCAAGACTACCCTTGTAACTATAACATTGACAATATGATGATGACAGCCTATACTCAAAAGGTGATAGTCTATTCTCAAGCTATGTCAACAAAACATAGAACATTCTCTCTTTTTCACTCACTCTCTCTCTCTCTAAAAATAGAAAACCATCTCTCAAACATTTTAAACAGAAACTAGTCACACCTGCAGAACCTCTGGCTCTGCCCCTGCACTAAGTACCCTTAGACTAAACCACAATGCCACACTTCTTCCTACTCTTCAACTATTTCCCTCTCATCTCTTTTTCACAACCCCTGTTCTCTATACTCTCACTCCTCACCATAAGTGACACCCTCACGCCCCACTTTCCCACTCATTTCATCTTTTACATTCTCCTGTACAATCTTCTTTTCCCCTGCATCTCCTCCTCCTTCTTCTTCATACTTTCAGCCTCTTCTAGTCCTTCTCCTTTTATCATTCTTAAGTCTACTACACCACCTGCTGACTAGCAAAAAAAAAAAAAAACATAAAAGGATGCTGCTTTTATCCAACTTTATGACTTTGTGTCTTTTTATCTCTTTATTATGAAACTGCTTACTGAAGTACACAAAATGTCTTCATATACTTGTAAAATGCTGATTTTTTCCAACACTATGTATAATTCCTTATCTAATATGTATCATTTGGAGCTTTTCCCCCCAGGCTTCACCTGAAAAGGGGACTCTGTGTCCAGTCAGACCTTCCCAGTCAAAAAATGGAATAAATAACATAAAATAAAAAAAAATAATGAACACACCCCTGAACATTGGCCCTGTAATCAGGGATCTCATAATCTATGTCAATAATGAAGCATCCTTTGATCACCATGTATCTACTCTTGCAACTCCTTTTTCATCGCACAATTTATAGCTAAAGGCATGGAGTCCAAGTCCAGGAATGTAATTATTCCACTATAAATGGTCATTCTGATCACTGAGGATAATGCCCCTTTTGGTATGTACTTGTCCAAACACTTATCACAGCTGGAACAACCACAGTATTTCATCACTAAGAAAATAAAGGAACTACTGAAAAGCTATGCTGATCATTTAAAAGCGTTGTCTGTATTCTTGGTATCTCACAGGCTACTGAGAAATGACCTCGCATATAGACCCTCAACTGTCCCTATCCAGACAGCTCTATTACAAATTCACAAGTCCAATGGTGGCATAAACTCCAATGGAGTGGGTCTCTCCAGGGATCTCAATTTCTTCTGTAATATATAAAGAGAACATTTTTGAGGGATAAGTATGCATGACAGAGGTTTTTCACTTCTGCGGAGCCTAATCTCACCCCAAATAAATTAAAATACTCCTCCTACTCTATTTAAACATAATGGGGACGAATGGATGAGTAAACACAAATTCACCCCCGGTTTAGCACCCTTATCCCTCATGGATAGGGGCAACATGTAAATGTCCCATCATATCATTGTTCTGCCTGTCTCTGAGTTATTTGTACGCAAGATATAAGGGCTAAAAACTACCATGAGAAAGTAAAGCTTGGCTGTTGAAGATCCTTCACTAGTAAGCACTAATGACCCTATCAACCAATAATACAATAACAGCAGCAGCATGCATACAAGATAAAAAGGCAAGGTCACATAACATGAAAGACAAACAAAACCCACATTTAGAATGCAAATATATACCAAAAGTTGCACAAAGATAACTGCACAATGAACAAAATAAGAAGTGGATGAATTTTACAGCAAAAGCATAGCAAAAACTTAAAAAAAATATTACCTTGCCAGGGTAAGGTAGATACATGAGACCCAACTCAAATATTTTGGTTTTATACAAAAAGGCATTTGGTGAGTATTAAACACAATCATTTGGTAATGGTTAAATAGAATTAAATTTCATTACGAATTGGTGCCCTAAATCTATAAAAAGGAACATGAGGTAACCTGGATAGGGGAATAAAGGGGTGGTGTAACAGACAAGTCAGAGCTGAGTCGGCTTCTGCAAAGGAAGTTTGAGGGTGATACTGTTAAAATAGTGTCTTCTGCACAATGTAATTTATGATATGAGATAGAATGTTGAGACTGCAGTAACAGATAGCTGAGCATTTTCTGTCAAGGCTTTTAAATCTTCTCAAGAATATTTTAGACATTAACATGCATAAGACTTATATACTGCTTAAGCTTGTCTACCCCAAAATTCAGTATAATGTGCTACATCTCCGATGAATGGGGGAATGGATTCCCCATATTCTGGGGTCTACAACTGACAAGCTGTGGCTAGTGTAGTGTTTGTAAGGACTGTTGAGAGAAAGGACATTCTGTGGCTGACACCTAAGACTGTAAACTCCTTTCCATACTGCAACCTGCCAGCAAGATAAGCAAAGGAATTTAGGTTTAGCAGGTTAAATAGTAGTTGGCCTAGGGACAGAGTAATTCTTTGATGGACTGCAAGCTAATTAGCCCTTTTTAATAATCATGCTGCTCTTCTCTTGGGGTAAAGGAAATAATTCAGCATATTTTGTTGGAAGTTGTTTCCATTTTGTTTAGGTTTTTCCTTGAGGCTGTGGCTACAATTGGGCAGGTACATTTTACTTCTGCTTATGGCATTTCTTTGTCTATCGCATGCCTGTCTGCTTGCCACGGGTAAGACGCAAGAGATTTTCCGTGCTCCAAAAAAAGCTTTTGAGTTTTGGCTGTAACTAAATTGCTGTGCAGTTGAAAAAAACATTTATTTGTGTATTGATATCCACAATAATGACATTTGTTTAAAATGCCCTTGACACATTTACCAGGATTATAGTTTACTAAGTATCATAAACCATAATTTTGTTGAACAGGAAGTCTGTTAACACAATGGGAGAAAAGTAAAGGGAAATAAATGATCTCTGAGAATACTTTTGAGTAGGGATGTAGAAAGTGGAGCACAGGTCCCTATTTTTCACTGCATATGTGTGGTTGGAGAAGAAATTATGGAACCATTGATATGCTTTGTCACTAATCCCATGTAACAGGGAAAACTGGAGGTAATGATCAGTTCTACCCTTAATCCTTATGTAACGTGGAACAGACACCACTGCAAGACATCCTTTTCAGTAGTTATAAGCCATGGCATGCACTTTTTATAAGTAATTATTTATCTGTACATTGATACCTAAAGTAATGAAAACTGTTTTTAAAATGACCTGCTTAAAGGGATTACACTTTATTAAGTTACCTTTTTTAGTTTAAACCTATTAGCATCATTTTTTTTCAGTATTGAAAAAAAATACTGCCCAGAAACATGTACTTTTCAGTAATGGGGGACTACGCTTAGACTGAGGGGGGCATACAATACCAAAAGTCCTGGCTATGACCCTCCTTCTACAGGTTATACATACCCTGAGGAAGGGACCCTGAATATACCCCTGCAAAACATCATATTCAGTAGGGATGTAGCCAAGTATATGCCATGGCATGCATGTTTAAAAATGTATATTTATTTCTATATCGATAGCCACAATAATGAAATGTGTTTAAAAAGCCCCTGACACATTTACCAGGATTATAGTTCACTAAATTTCATATATACATACACACGCACACACACACACACACACACACACATATATATATATAAATATATATATATATATATATATATATACCCCGGGATTCATGAAGTTCGGCGCAAGGCCGGCGTTAGGCTTGCGATGACCATGCGGCGTGAGGATGGCGCAGTAGTGCCAAATGCATAGTAATGAAGGAGTGCTGCCGACACAGCCATGTGCACAGGAAAGGAGTGCGAGTGCATAGGGCGTGTCGAAGTGCCGCACGGAGGCGTGGAAACAGCAGCTGCCGATGTGCAACCTAAAATGCTTGCATATAGCAAGTTGCATGATAGTAACCATGTCAGTGTCCCTGGATACTGAAAAATATGCGAACACAAAGTGACAAAGCAAACAGAAATGCACGGTAGGGAATAACGGGTCCCTATCCCACGAACAAATGACATGGAAGACCATGTGGCTGTAGTCCAACGCAGTGTAGATAGCCATACCAAGTGGAAGTGAAACACATCATATGTTAGCAATCCTCCAGTAGGTATGTCCAGCCCAATGGTGAGGGTCACCAGCGGACCCATAATGTGAGGGAGGGTACACAGTTGGGCAGATGTGTCCATAACAAAATACACGAGAAATGTAGATATCTAGCAACCGTATGTCTGAATTATATCCCACAAGGCATGTAATAGTCACATACAAAAGGTATGTCCATATTTCACATACCAAATGTGATAGGAAATAGAATAAGCATGTAAATGAAACAGAAGGAGCATGCAAACAGCCACAACAATAAGGACACATGTAGGCTGAAAGGAACAGTATTATCCGTACCGTCGACTAGGATTACCACCTGTCCCACTTTGCGAGCGACAGTCCCTCTTTGGGCAGTTGTGTCCTGACAAAAACCTGTAACAATGGCAAATGTCCTGAGATTATAGGACAAAATTATTCCCTATACATTATGTAATAGTTGCATTAAACAGGTTTTCTGTATCTAAATTACATAACTGTTATAAGAAACAGAATAAGCAACCGAACTGCTACAAGAATAAGCTTTTATATAGGCAAGAAGTCTAAAGTTCTATCCTGTGTACTGACCGTGGGTATGTGTCGGCCTGTAAAATGTGATGTGTGTACCAAAAATGTTCCACTTTGGCCAATTGGAAAGGTGGCAACCCTACCGTCGACTGTGGGGAGTTGTTGTCCACTACAGTCGGATATGTGTACGGAATATATCCCATCCTGGACATAGGAAAAGGTGGCATCTACCAATGAGAACAACAGGCCGCCAAAATCCGGACGTCAGTGGTACAAGCCGAACTTGTCAGGATGTGTCACAGTCAAACAGGTAGTACCCGGGTATACCAAACATGTAATGAAAGAGAAGTATGGGCGTGTACCTATGTGCGTGAGATATAGCATGTGGAAAGCAAACATGGCAGGGTAGTCCACACAACCATACAGGTACCAGACACATGTAGGGTATTCAATGTGTTACTCTGGCCGTGTCATGGGCCAACAACCAAAGCACAGATGTATGGGGTGTGAGGAATCTGTATGTGTGGGGTGGATGGGTAATGGTACAATCCTCCAAGGTGATACTGTGTCGTATGCAGAATAGGTGAACCGGTGGTGTATGAGGGAGCAGCAGGTGAAGCTGAAAAAAACACAAACACATGTATAAACAGCTGCAATACAACCAGACAGGCCATACTGTAGAACACAATCCCACAAACAGATGAATATTGAAATGCGCGATACAAATGTATAGATATGTCACCGGCACATACCCACAGATTGGTCCTGTTGGAACTGGCCATAACAAATGCAACACACCTGGATGGAACTGGCCATAACAAATGCAACACACCTGGATGCATAATGGACTACCCAGCACCCCCTCCACATCACACAACCAGCTCCCATATCTGAACGTCCACCAAATCCAGCCGTACTTGGCCTACTGGTGTGGTGCAGCCACAGCTACACATAGTGACCACTACGCATATGTAGTAGGTAGTGTCACCCTAGGCGGTTTCAGGATTGCACATGACCTCAGCACATTTTCGTAACTCCAAAATGATGTTCGGTATACCTCTTGTTGTGGCTCGGCACAATTTTTGGTTATCCCTCATGGGATACGTAACCTGTGTAAACATTAGAACGGAAGACATGAAGTCCAGTCCTGCAGATATCTGGACAGAAGTTGGAATGTGCATTAGAGGTGTACGACACTGTCCAGCCATAAGTGGTCATGCATAACCTACTACCCAGGATAAAACACTTGCCCGTGACGCACATGTCCCGACACGAATAAGTAGAAATATATTGCACACATTTGCATAGTGGCACATGGTATAAGGGTGATGAAGGCACTGACATAAACAGAATAACCCTGCTCTACTGTGTGAGGGACACAATGTGTGTGTAGGTGTGACTGACCATGCCTGTCAACCTCTGAGAGCAAGATATCTGGACAAAGCCGTGAATAAAAGTATACCTGTCAACCTCTGAGAGCAAGATATCTGGACAAAGCCATGAATAAAAGTGGGACAAAGGCCCAAAAGTATGGACAATTGTAAAGAAACTGAGAAAGTTGATAGAATAACAGTTTGTACATTGTCATTAATTTCCTGAAGAGTATGAAGTCTGAAACTCAACTGTCTGTCATTATGTTCTGACTTCAGTCTTTAATGACTAGCTACTGATTTGCCAGAAAACAACAGTGTATTACAGAAGTCCGTACATATTTACAGTAACAAACCTTCACATTTGTTTACTGTACCACTGCATACCTGTAGTTAATTCATGTCCAAAATAATAATCCTTGTATGAATGCATACAGGAAATAATCAAATGTGAATGGGAACACCCCTCACCGTGGATTATGTATTGTAACCACCCCCACCCATATTATGTATTGCCAACATAAAAAGCTGCTGACAGGTGCCGAAAGACCTGTGCCTGTAAACACAGGTAAACCTCTATAAAATGGACAAATTCTGTCCATGTACTTTGTCTGACATTTGAACTCAGTCAGGGCAGTTCCATTCACCAGGCGAACAAGTCTAAACCCAGATCACCACAGGAACACCCTGACAGTCAAAGACTTGTATGTGCCAGGACTATAAGCCTTGGATTTCTGCATATCCTTGGAGTGATTAAATATGCAGCTTGGGTCCAGAGCAGTAGGGAATAGGGAATGTGTAATATGTAGTACCGCGTTTTTCCCAGCAGGAGAATGGATGCCTGTGTTGTAAGTGAAGCGGAAAGGCGTATGTTAATGTAGCTATGTACTATGGGTATGCATATAAATGAATCAGAACACCAATACTATAGTGGTTACAGCATCCGGCCAACGTGAATGCAGTCCCGGGTCAACTACGACTACAGCACATATGAGTTAATGAATGCCTGTGTGCTGTAAAGACATTTAAATATGTAAAGGTGAACACTTGTTTCGCATATGTCCGCTAACCGGATTACAGATATTGTACTGGTACCATCACAATTAAGAAAGCCCATCCCATGTAAGCACAAAGAGTTAGTAAACATATGTAACCCACAATAAGGATATGCAAGTGCACCTGCGTGTGTGTAATCCGCTCACAGCATAGCAAATGAATGCTGTTTTCTACACGTTTATTTATATATCTATATATGGATATATATAATTGTGTATAGATATATATCCACAGACTTAAACTAAATATATGAAATAAAGAAGTACAGACATATATATATATATATATATATATATATATATATATATATATATATATACACACACACACACACACACACACACACACACACACACACACACACACACTTACATAAATCGATATATACATAACAAACATAGAAACATTTGTCCTTGTAGATATAACACATGTACATAAATAGGTTACGTCAGAACTATTATGGATAGACATACAGACATGCAAGAAAGGTAAATACACTGCTGCTTTCCAAACCATTGCCCGGAAAGTACCAGTGTGCCAAATCTACAAGTTCTACTCTTTAAACATGGATATAGGTGTCCTTTGCAGTACTCCAAAAAGTGGTTGTCTACAGGCAACGACCAGTAATTATTGACGCAAAGGAAGTCACGTCCACAGCTACAATATAGCTGTTCATGCAACAGTAGCTTGTGCAAGGGTAATAACACATGGGTTGATAGAATGTATGACATATGTCCCGATACGCGGAGAGTGGATAGTGCTTAGAAGTATCTTCATACTTTATTATCGTTCACATTAAATATGTCTTATGACAACTGTGGAGGGGTGTCAGGTATGGAAACCATGGGTATGTAATAATGGGCCTAGGTTCACAGGTGTTGGTTGGCACAGATTTATTAGGTCCGCCCCATGGGAGTGATTAATATTCCTATGTGGGTATAGCACACGCCTATACCTTCCAAAAATGAAGAACCCATCTACTGGATATTGTGCAAACCATTGGGGGAAGACGTAGGGACTTATATCAGTGTCATGTAAGCGATTATCATGGATGTACATGCGCATTTAATAAGATGGTAACCATACCTCTCAACCTTTCAGAATAAGACATCTGGACAAAGGCATATTTAAATAAGTACAAATAGGGACTATGTTAAATATTCCTCTGAGAAAGTTAGAACGTTGATAGAATAATGGATAATTCATTAGTATGAATGTTTTGAGAGTTATTAGTTATAAACTACTAATGTCTGTCATTATTATCTAACCTCACAGTCCTTAATGACCTGCCACTAATTTACCAGAAAGGCACAATAATAACAAAAAAGGAACAACATTACAAGTCTAAGTTCGGGACATTTACCCAAAATGTGTACAGTTGAGAGGTATGAAGGCAACTCTGTCCTAAATAAATGTACAGAACTAGTAATATCAGGTGGACAGATGTGAAGAAAGACAGGATGACAAATGACAAAACATGTATAAGCCAAAAGCATGTACCTCGATAAATGTGAATGAATACTTATGCCCTGTGATAGTCAATGTGGAAGGTTAATAGTGTCCCTCAGGGTTTTATGCAGTGTCCCCGATACAGTGTTCAGTCTCCCACACTCGCATGTGAGTTCTGCCACTGATGGAAAGCGCAAATACCGGCGAACACATAAGGTAGATGATAGCATAATATGTTTTGATTAGCACCTGTTGGCTTTTGTGAGGAACACAACACTCTTGGCGGGTGTGTCCTGCAAAAGGAATGTAATGGCATCTGGCCTGTGATTTCTTCTTGTGTGTAGTGGTGTAATAAAATTATATATCTTGTATCAGAAACAGATACATGTTATAGGAAACAGTATTATCGACTATACTACTACAAGAAAACTCTGGAGGTATGAAAAGCCCTGAAGTAGTCAGTTTAGTATTGACCGCAGGTATGTGTTGACATGTCAAATGTCTCAGCTGTATATATAGTACCTATAGGGCTGTCACTGTTACAAATGATGAAAGTGGGAGCTGCTTTGTAGAAATGTCAGATGTAGCAGTTCAAAACATACCTACAGCCATGCATACTCCACAAACAGACATATTAGCACACAGCAAAGCTTAGGCCAGGGGTCGTGGAGCCTTGGCCGGCATGTACGAGTAGAGGAAGAGTAGAACAAGGCAAGATGTCTGCCGAGCTATTCAGCAATATCCTGTAGGGGCATGTAAAACAGCCCCTAAACCGAACATTGCACGGACAATGTTAGGATATGCAGATTACCCCATTTGTAGGTGAAAGCTATGCAAATGATGTAAATCTGTGATACATGAAACAGTAAGCTGTCCGTGCAAGAGTAGAGTTATGTGCAGAAATGTACTCGGATGTTAACCGAGTTACGTTCTGCAAGTAGCTAAACGGAGCAATGTCAGCTGCAAATAAAGGATGAATTCAGTTGAAGAAGCATGCCAATGGCCAAATATAAGGCCAGTGGCATATTTTCCATTTGAAATTAATAAAACTCTATTTGTCCACCCCCGATCTCCGGTGTGTAAGCGTAGCGCAGCGGCTTGAAAACGCACTGCTCTTTTAAAACAAGAGAAATATTTAAAATACACATAGAAATTGTAATTATCGTTAACAGTTAGTTCGCCATGCAGGTGAATGGCAAGCTGAAGACAAGATGGCTACTGAATACTGGTTGCTATGTGTGGAAGTACTCTGTCAGAGATGTAACCAAGCATTAGTAGGCAATCCGATGCAATTGAGGCTGAGGATAGTGAATCACAATTCGTCATGCCATATGGGCCAAGCCACTACAGTGGAAGAGTAGGTTAAGGGGACTATCAGAGTAGAAGATAGGTGACATCATGAGTGTGTATGTATACAACACTGTAATCCTATCGGAGCAATGTGTCACATGTTTGCTGTCAGTTACTCATCAGTGGAAGAGGCGTGTTATGATTTATCCTAGGTACAGTCAGGAAACTGATGGTGTACGCCATGGATATCACTGAAGTTTCCTGCAAGCCTGCTGACAGTGTGTTCGCGCCTGTGCATACCTGTAAGCCCGAGTAAGCATGTGTGCGTGTGTGTCAGCCTGTGTGCGCACGTTGAAGAACGAGTAAGCTAGTGTAAGCATGTTGAAGCCAGTGTAATATCGTGTAAGCCAGTGTACACATTTGTAAGCATGTATAAATCTGTACTACACACATCACACACGTACTGCACACTCTGAAATACATGCTGCCAATACTATACACGTCAGTTAAATGGCACATGGATGGATAATAAATCTTCAGAATCAACAGTGCTGTAAACTATACTACATTGATGGTCATCGCTGCAATACATCATGCCTGCTTACATACACCTAGAAGGATATCACACTTTGTGTTAACAACATTTTAACATTAATACAGTGCTATAAAGCCACCCTGAGCATCAGCACCATGTTAGTCTGTTCCTGCATCTATGTTACACATTACAGGTGGTGGCACAGGTGTCATTATATGTACAGGGTATGGTGTTTTTTTTCCAGAGCCTGTCATTGAGCCATCCAATCAACATGTAAGTATGTGTGTGCGTGAGGGACAACAGTGTTTGCATGGCCCAATGCTGATGCAATGTGTGTGTGTATGTGTTAGCCCTAGCTGTTTGTTTCATGTGTGTGTCTGCATGTACACAGTTTCAGCATGTGTCATGCATATACAGGAGGTTGTGGGATAGTCACAGACCGTACCTGCCAGGCTGTACAGATCGCCATTACTGGCCATGGACACCCCTGCATGCATTCAACAATATTCCAGTCCTGCACCTGTCAATGTATACACATACATTCTTGGGATCTGTATCACAACCTGTGGATAAACGGGAGTCAGTAATGTTAACCTGATTTGCATAGTAGTGTCAGGTAATACATAGTTATATGAGCCATACTCATCCTCCAAAGTAATGACCACTGCTGACTGTTTCTGAGATGTGCACATGACCGTTTAAAGGTGCTGTACTATCATTGTTGTCAAAGTCCCTTGTAATACCCGGCAACAGAATAACTGGTCACTACACAACTATAACCCAGGATCACTACAGCACACAGTATGTGCACTGTGTGCAATATCACAGAGCCATAGCAGATTTACATACATCAAAGGTGTTCACGTACAGATAATGCAGAACATTCAATAGTGCTAATATCCACATACATATCAATATCTATCTACATTACATATATATAAATAGATATACACACACACACACTTGTCAGGGTTGGGATCAGAACACAGACCTAACTACCTTATCACACTACAGCATTACGCATGTACAGAACGCGCTACCATGATTACTAGATCACAGCATTCACACAGGCATACGTCTAGCTTGCTGGCATCAGCATCAAAGGCAAAGATGCCGTACGGATTCTACGGAGAGTGAATAGTGTAAAAGCAATGTACTGTTGTCATGCAGCGGGAAACTCTCACACACACATACACATACACACACGTGGCAGGATTGGGATTAGAACACAGACCTAACTACCTTATCACACTAAAGCAATACGCATTTACAGAATGCGCTACCGAGATTACTGAACACAGCACTCCCAGAGGCATACTTCTAGGTGGGTGACATCATCTGCAAAGACGCTGATAGGGAATGTATGTGGTGTGAGGTGTCTAAAAGCATTACCTTACCATGTCCCCAGGCAGCTGGAAACACACACACACACACACACACACACACACACACACACACACACACACACACACACACACACACACACAGGCACAGGCACACAGGCACACAGGCACACACAGGCACACACTTGGCAGGGCTGGGAGTTGAACATACACCTAACTACTTTATCACACTACAGCAATACGCATTTACAGAATGCGCTACAGAAATTACTGAACACAGCACTCCCAGAGGCATACTTCTAGGTGGGTGACATCTTCCGCAAAGGCAAGGACGCTGATAGGGAATGTATAGAGAGTGAGCAGTCTGAAAGCATATTACTGTCCCAAGGTAGACGTGGACAAACACATGGCAGTGGTGTGATCAGGGCAACCAAATAACTACAGAGCACTACAACAACACTACATAGATACGGGACACGCCACAGACAGTGCACCCTGCAAGACAGTCAGCCAGTGTGTTCAATGTAGGCATCCATTGTGACGTTGAAAATGGACATCTGTTGCCTGGATGTCCACCATCGCTATACAGGATGTCAGTGGCCATGCCCATACACAGAGGCACATCACCAACACAAGGTGTCACTGGCCATGCCCACACGCTTAGTATCACACGTCCGTTTGGAATGTACTGCATGTCCATCTACACAACGGTGTACTGGGCATGCTCACACACTTAGCAGTTGCAAAGGGCCATCTTGCATGCACACGGATTCTAAACACGTAAGGGCGCAGTTTGGAATGTACTGTGTGTCCAACTACACAACTGTGTACTGGGCATGCTCACACACTTAGCAGTTGCAAAGGGCCGTCTTGCATGCACACGGCTTCTAAACACGTAAGGGCACAGTTTGGAATGTACTGTCTGTCCAACTACACAACGGAGTACTGGGCATGCTCACACACTTAGCAGTTGCAAAGGGCCATCTGGCATGCACATGGATACTAAACACGGAAGGGCACAGTATGGTATTACTGTCCCCACGTACATGACGGCCACTCACATGTATTGACCAGTACACACTCAGGAGCCATCACAAATGTCTCAGGTGCAGATCACAGAGGTACACACCGCAGTCTACAATGTAGCCCTCAGACACCACCATGTTGTTGGACCAGCAATACATCAACACAACAACGTGTGATGCATGACCAGTGGACTGTACATAGGTGTACAGCAACTGTGCAGACTACACATGTACCGACAGGGTTCCATCATGTGTTATGCATTGCAATGATACCACTGTACATAACCAGGTTGGCTCTACACATAACAGGGACCCTGGGTCTTACACAGCTGTGACAGATGACTGTCGCTGTACACCAACGAACACACATGTTTGGATATGTCATACATGTAATTGCAGTGGATATGTGCATGGACCACACACACAACACATATGTACACAGCATAGCTTTTGCTGTCCTCCGTGCAGACAAGTGGCTACAGCAATCATACGCACGCAAATGGGAGGTGGGTCCATGGCTGTTAAATGCCAACAGTACATGAGGTAGCAATGTTGACCGAGGACACATTCCCTCCGTACTAGTTACCCATGACACCCATCATATCATACAACAGTCCATGTGTTATGTATGTCAACACACATGTCCAATGATTGCAATGCATACAAACATGGCTACATGTCAGGCATGTAGGACCAACACACATGTACAAACTGTAGTGTGCATGCAGCTGCCATGCATGTGCAGTAGCTGATGAAAGTAACTCATCTGTGCCGAACTACAACATGCAGTTGCAATGCAGCCCCATCATTGACACCTGTATATGGTGACATACTGACAGTACGGTAGGATGTACATCAGGTATGGATGGATGTGTGTACATAAAGTGGTGATCCACCTGTGTAGATGGATGTTTTCTGGGTATGGCTCACAGGTGTGTCACACCATCATACCATTACATGTGCAAACAGTACGCTATGTTACTGCTACCTGACGGTGAATACATAAAACCTACACAACAGTCAAGTGTTACCGACTGTACGTCACTCGACACCTGTAACACTTACATCCTCCTGTGTGCATATAGCAGCACAATTGCCAAACATAGCATTGGTACACATAATGCAGCCAATACTGCTGCATGTCTGTCAGATGTATCATCATATAGCAGGTGTATCATTCACAGTACTGCCATGTGTGTGTGTGTGTGTGTGTGTGTGTGTGTGTGTGTGTGTGTGTGTGTGAGACCATATATGCCACATATGGTGGGGAATACATCCCAGTTGTGACACACCCCTGTACACTGTTGTAGACATCTGTACATACTGCAGTGTGGAAAGCATGATGTAGGCATGTGTGGTGTGTGTATCACACACATCAGCTATCCATATGTGTATGACAGTTGTGGTCTCCACAGTGTGTGTGTGTGTGTGTGTGTGTGTGTGTGTGTGTGTGTGTGTGTGTGTGTGTGTGTGGGTGTATGTATGGCTGTCTGGTGCATGGAGTGTGGGTGTATGCTACCATATGGAACACACAGGATCCCAACCCCTCATGGTAATGCAGTCAACTACCCTGTTGATGCCATCGGTCTCAGCCGTACTGGCTACCTGTACATGTCCCTTCTCTGTTTCGCGTCGTGTGGGTGCACAGTACTGTGAGGGTGATAACCACATAGGCAAATGTCCTCACCTCAACAGTATGGGGTGTGCATTATAGTGTTGTCGACCCCATGAGTGTTGGCATGTTCCTGTACTGTGACAGGGTATTACTGCTACACAGTGAGGCCTCATGCTATCAAGTGGCCTCTAACGTTATCATTGTCCAGACCGCTGTGTACAACCCCTGCACCATGTCAGCATACCTGTAATGTGACCCAGTATGGATGTCACGTCTCTAGCCACTGTAGCCTATTAAACTGCACACAGGCTGCTAGATCAGTATATGTGTGGACATCTGTGGTATGTTAGACTTTCCAGCTGTCCAGTTGAGGCTACGTATAGCATGCTGAGATTGCCATACGTGCCTGTGAGTACTCCACAGTTACACATGGGAGACTGCAAACACTGCTACCTGTAGACACATGCATGTAGACCATAAGGAGGGAACCTGGGTATCATTACCAACATGCTGTTACTGTTGTTACCGAGACACATACTGTGAACATATAACAATGCATGCTACACCTGTACTACATGGTTGTGCACATATAACAATGCATGCTAAACCTGTACTACATGGTATGTCTGGTGCGTGTCAACAGTACACAACCAATGTAATATACACATCTCTCACCATTCTTACACAACTAACGTAATATACACTTCCCTCACTAGTCGTACACAACTAATGTAATATACACATCTCACTATTCTGTTCACCCTGTGCATCAGACCATTTGAGCATGTCCCTGCACCAATGGTGTGGATGACAGGGATGCGGCACAGGCTTCATCATATGCACAGGGTGATAATGTGTGCCAGGGGCATAGGCTGCACCAATGGGTGACATCATGTGTGTGGGTAAGGGCCGGTGATATGATTGGACATGTCTGTTCAGTATGCATCTGGGTGTTGTGGTGCCCTACAGATGTGTTTGCTGTGTGCATGTATGTGTGCACACAGTTCTGCCTTTTGTGAGGCCTACACAGGGGTATTATTGACAGCTCCAGATTGTACAGACCAGGTTGTACAGCTCACTGTGTCCGGCCACGGCCATGTGACCTGTGCCTGCCAGGGGTTGCACGGGCACTACCAGGCAGAGGTACAGATTGGCTACCGTCCGACGACACATGTCCACTGGAACCGTGTCCCCACTGGGAACATCCAGGGCCACGTCCACATGGCCTGCTATGTCCGGGTGTGGACATTGCAGCACCAGCTGCACTGCTACCGGCACTATGGGAGCAGGCATGTGAGGTGGCATGCTCACATCAACCTGCACTAGGTGGTGTAGCTGGACTATGTCCATGTGGCCTATGTCTCACTCCTACCAGATGTTCCAGCACAGACAGCTCACGCTCACGGATTGCCATGCCATGGTCAAGGATTCCGACCATGTCACCCAATCGCCTGTCCGGAACATCAGCAATCTGCTGTTGAGCATTTGCCAATGCCTGGATGTTGTCATTTAGGGTACGGATAGCAGCCCTCTGCAGCCTCTGCCCTTCTTTGTTCTGCCATTCAGCACGTGCCTGTGCTGCCATTACAGTCTGGAACATGCGTCTGGTGATACCAGCAGCTGCGCTCTGTCCTGCAGGTGCATGTCTGCCAGAGGTCTTCCTATGAGCAGCACCTGCCACATGCCTGTGTGGCACATCTGCAGACATTACACTGACACCATGGTGTGGAGACACACCTTCTGTAGCCACCACATGTTCCTGTTCCACGCTAACAGACGCTGACTGTCCTTCCTTTATGGCCACTGGTGATGCGGTATGTGTTGGCAGCAGAACTGTGTGCGGGGAAGAGGGGGCCATAGCTGGGATGGCAACCATTGGCACAGATTCAGCCCCTGACAACCCTGCCTGTACCTCATGCATATGTTCATCACTGCTAGTATCTGTGGGGACACTAACATCAGATGGACTGCAGGAGGGTAACGCACCTACATCATCTGTGAATGCAAAGAAAGACTCTAAATTACAATAGACACAGACACACACACAGACACATACACACAAAGACACACATACACACAGACACACACACACACAGACACACACACACACAGACACACACACACCATGCATGTGATTTGACAGACGGTATGCAGCATACCTGTGATACAGCAGATGGCATGCAGCTGAGACATTAATAGTGTTGGTAAGCATACCCCTGGGGTGCACAATACAGCAAGCAGGTTCCATATCAGTAGCTATGCATTTCACACAATCATGGTAGTATGCATGCATCCCCGTGATACACCATGTGGACCAGAACAGGATAACAGTACACATGGCTGACGTGACCTTGACATGTAATCTGCTGATGTGTGCATTAACATGCATACATGTCTGACACAATGGTGTCCTGACATGTACAGCATCATAATGGCCATTTCATTGCGGTGTTGTCTGTATGCCCTACAGATAGAGTGCATGTTTAGCAAATGTGCATGTGCATGGAAGGGTAGTGTAAGCCATCTATGTTGCTCTACAGTGTGAAGTACAGACACTGTGCCATTGCATGGCATCATGAGGCATCTATATTGCTATACAGTGCATAATATGTACACATTGCATAGCCATAACTGCATGCATACCCATGACATAACTGTGGATTGTGACCCACAATGCTGAGGTGTGTACACACCAAACCATGGTGTGTCATGTGACAGGTCACTGGAGGACCTACAGATGACACCCCTGCACAACAACTACAGAGTCTTAGCTGCCTGGCACCCATGTCCACACATAGCGGACTTGTCAATTCACCATGTCCAACATGACATTGCTGTACCACACACACAAGGTGCACAGCTAACGGTGATGTCCTACAGCAGCAAGAGAAATGTACAGTATCTGTGGCCTGATGTGGTGTCAGTGTCTGTGGAAGCTGTAGCGGTGACTACTGTCATGCTATGACACAGGCGTGATGTTCAACACATCTTATATGGCAGATGTCAGTGACACTTCCACTGGCTGTGCACAGGCTTTTAGGATGTCCAGTGTACCACATCAACTGTATAATTGGTCAACTAAGGCTATAATTGGACCATGTGTGGACAATGTGAAACAGGGTGTATACACATCACATCTACTGTGTGGCTAGGTATCTCTGGCCATCCCCCATGGCCATGTGTGCACGTGTTGGACAAATGTGCGTGATGGCCATCTATCACACATGTCTGTGTTGTCCCATATGACATACACCCATAGATTTCAGATATGTCACCATCCACAGGGCTATGCAGACAACAGGTTGTATGTGGGGTATGGGTTATGGGATAGTGTGACATTATTGCAGCCAATACACTACGTGTCTGGGACATGTCAGATGGTACACCACAATGTGTGCACCCACTGCAGGGGCATATAACACAATGGTGACTCCTGTGGGCTGCCCATATCACAGCTCACTGTGTGGTACTGTTTGCGTACCACACGTGTTGTTCCAATGTATAGTACATATGCCTCCATTGTAGAACACCTCCACTGTTGTATGCACAGCTGACCACACATGTAGCGATGACAAATCCTCTGGTTTCATGTCGGTGTATCATTTTGTTTGTATATATTGCACATGGGTGGCCTGTGTGAATGATGGGTGACGCGACCGGTATATCGTGAATGGAACTAACATCAAGTGTACAAGTGTTAACTGGCCACATGGCGAATAGATCTATGATTTTCCATGCCTGATACTGATGACAGTCTCACCTGCAATGGACTCATGTCTGTGCGGCACGCCAGAGGTACCTGTATAGAGGTGACACAGCAGTATGAACATTATCCATGACTGTATGACAGCCACAGGGTGCACTGTGCATGTTAACACATTCGCCTGTACAATAGCATATAGTATGCACATGTGTGCATACACAGGGTAGCATACTGTAGTATGCAGCATGTGTGTCCACATACCATGCATATGTTGTTACATTACATAATGTACAGTGACACATGCATGTAAATGGGATATAGTAGCCATATGTGCAGTACTGACTTACCAGGAAACTCCAGGCTCATTGGTTGGGAGACACCCACCTCCACAATGGCAGATAGTGTTTGTGGATGCTGTTCTGAGGGTGTCCCCAGACTGGCCAGTAACTCCTCAGTGTGTGTGAGTGGGGGCTGGGTTGGTGGCCCACCACCTGTTCCACCTTGTTCCCTGGTGATTGCACTGGCACTCTGTTTTGCATGTCGTATCAGGTCCATGCAGTGTCTGCGCACCTGCTGGTAGGTGCAGTTATGGCCACCCACATCGTTCACCCTCCTGCGAAGATCCTGCCACAGGTCATCCCACTGCTGGACATGCTGTGGCACATGGCTGAACAACACCTCCTAGTTCTCATGGAGGTACGGGATGAGGACATTATCCTCCTGGCGGCTGTACACTGGAAGGCGTGTATGAGGCATTATCTGTAAGACATAATGATGGTGACAGGTCACAGTTTCAGAGATGTACAGAGATACTGCTGCACATACATTTCTATGAAATCTAGTACATCTGCACAGTTATCTTTGCAAATCATCATGACACTGACATGACTGATGTGTTTGTGTCACACACATGTAACACCCGTTATGCATTGGATATCATCACCATATATGTCTGTCACCTCATTACAGTGTTCATACTCCATGTGAATGCCGTCTTGATGTGGGCATGTCTGTTTGCCTGCACTGGTGTTCTTACCTATCTGCACATGCCTGGATGTGTCCACGGTAATGCTGTTGACCTTGATGCTGTGTATATGTCACATATCAGCACAGACACAGCCTTAATGGACTTGAGCAGTAACAATGCACACATACGCATGGAAACCTGTACATGCATGTGTTTTGCCATATACATCTACACAGCACTGTACAGCTGTTCAACATCCTGCCACGGATCACCTGTGTTGCACATGTGATAGACATGGGACAATGGCTAGTCAGACATCATTCGCAGGGATGGTTATCAACCATAGCATGTATGGGCAAGGTTTCCTAGCTGTAACCGGCAGCCATTATGCCACCGCGAGGTGCATCAGTGCCACATTACTGATCCAGACAGTTGATACTACATCTACCATGCGGCCATCATACCATGTATGACTGGGATGACATGTGCAGCTTTGATGGACAGGGTAGCATGGTATGGCGAGAGTATGTCACATGTATGGCACAGGGATCTGTCCAGCCTGTGGCGATTCTAGTATTAGGACGGTGGCTGTCCATGACGTACGTCTTTCAGATCAGGATATGGACATGTAGCATGTACATCATCATGGTGCAGCAAATGTCTTTATGCAAGGTAGACAGCATGCTGCATAGTGGAGGTGAGGATTGTGAAGGCTGGCATCACCCATCCACGCATGGCCATTACCCCTTAAAGGTGATATGTGATTCAATATTGGTCATCCCAGTGCTGTATATGCCTGTCCGTCCTCATGGAAGGCACCCTGTCATGACATGGGTACCTCGTATGACTACCTATGGGGCCTGGAGATGTCACCAAGTCTGGGAGGTGTACTGCACAGCACCATCCCTTACACAGTGTCCATAATGTTGACCACAGCCTAGGTGGTAGTTAATGGGTACAGGGATGTTCACCTAGTGGTGACACTGCTAATATCATCCATCAGAATGTGCACATATGTCACACACCTCACCCACACAGCTCATTCTGTATGTTGTTCACAACACTGACACAGCTATTGCTCATAGGTCATGGCCATTCACATCCTTACGTACACATACGCCTAACATTTGTCTGTGTGGTATGGGCTACAATGAGGGTGGAGTACAGCACATTAACCCTGTTCTACTGTAGCTGGCACTGGTGTGATATGCACGTCACTCTGGCACCTTTTGTAGTTGTGAGTCTGTCAACAGGCCACTGGTAGAACACTCCTGTGACATACAAAGGTATTTGTAATCAAACATCCGTACTGTCTTGTACATCTGTACTGCTAACATCTACAGTGATAATGGTTCATGGACATGCACACCATACTCAGCAGGGTTATAGTGCGGTGCCACCCATTATGACTGTCGTCACCACTTGTGGGTTGGTATTATCCAACACCCTATCTGTATTCTATGTTCATGCTAGGCACTTGTTCAGAACTTGTGAGCATGTCATGAGCTACTGATTACTATAGCACCCATTCCACACCATTTCCCATGGGTACACTGGCTGTCCTAAAATTTCCAGCTTGCTTACGGTACAACAGCTGTTGTACACATGTAACTCACATATCCTGTGAGACATGGTTGTATATACAGGCATGTCCAACTGTCACGTACCAGTGCTATTGCCTGTCTATATGATGGATATGTCATACATGTGGCAATAGAGCAATTGTCTCATGTACACATTCAATGCTCGCCTCCCAACATATGACACTACAGCCTGTGAGGGATGCACTTATGCAGCCCTGCTGGGGGTAATGCTGTCACCAACCTTGACTGCACCTGACAGTCATGTTGGGATGTGTAACATTCGCAGCACACCCCACACATCACATAGTCTCACATGATCTCCACCACAGGCCACACATACGAGGACAACTTGTGCAGTACCCCTCCATACTCTGTGTAGGCACCAGAGGCAGCCCCCATCATGGAACACAACATCACAAACTTATAGCCCACAGACTCATGCATGCCCATCACATACAGCCAATAGGGTGTTATAACATACACAACACACCAGTCATATGTGACTCTGTAGGCGGTCACATTGTAGTTCCACACAGCAGGCTACACAAGGCGATAGTCACTTACATCTTGCTGTCGGGTAACTGGTTCTGCAACATAACCTATGCACCCATGCCACACCTCACCAGGTACAATGTGACTGTCATTCTCCATGTTAGTGTGACTGCCCTGAGATGCCACTTCACAGACTACGTGTGCAGGGACATGCAATAGCTCACCAGTCTTGTAGCCCTGAAGGTGTGGGCCAAGCCCTGGGGAGCATTATGCATTCATCCGGACCCGATACCCCTGTACAATGACTGACTGTGTCACTTCAACAGTTGCGTATGCTTCTGCTGTCATTCCACAGGCATCTGGTATCTGTCCGCTTTGACTGACCTGGTCAAACACAATGCTTTGGCACAGATGACCTGCACCTGTCAGCCCTGGGAGTACAGATCACATGTAAGGCTCTTGCTGCTTCTATACTGCCTGTCTTGCACAGTTTCCAATAACAGTCACCGGCAGAACTGGAACTGGCAAGCAAGACATGGGGTCATGTGGCACAATGCTTGCATCTTCCTCTGTGATGCACACAGGCAAGGCACACCTTATAATGCACCACTCCAATATCTCTGCAGTGATTGGGACCTGCCTCTAGGCTCTGCAGAGCACACCTGCAATGACAGGTTATAGACAGGTCATACCTTTCAGGCACATACCTGGACCGGCACACCCACAGCTGAGGTGTTCCCATATCCCACTATGTTGTACACACATCCTGGCTAGTTACTTAGCACAATGCATCAGAGGTGCTCCACATGCAACTAACTGTGTCCAGAACCACTATACACATTGTAACAAGCTACAGATTCAACAACATACCCCATGGTTACCAGACCTCATTTGTTGGTGTACTGGACAGTAGGGCTCAGACAGCTACTACTGATGTGTGACTGACACTACCCCACACTTAACTGGGATAGCCACTCATGTAACGACACATCCGTGAGTCATAACCTCCACTCGGCTGGATCAACCCATACACACCACCTCCAAGACCAACATTATCTTTGACATGAACACTACCAACATGTGACTGGTGTTCCACACCTGGGGTTATCCCCTCATTGGTGGATTCCAAACATATGCTAATCACCCTTGTTAGCCACATCCCGGCACCACACCCTTCACGGCATACACAGTACATGAGTACTACAACACCTACTGCAGACGTCTTATGACAGTGGTTGTTGACATCATGACACCCGTGCAGATGGACAATGCACATACAAACACTGAAACATACCCCAGTGCACTTCATTAGCACGTACACGACTGCATGGATCATGCTATTCCACACAGAGCCATGATGGTACACACCAGATAACAGACGCCACTCTGGTGGTCAAGTTCCATGGACATAATGTACAACAACAGGTGGAGGCTGTTGCACAGTGGTGTACAATCCCATGGGTGGGATAGCTCACTGGTCAGCCTCGGTAGGGCCACAGGATCCCTCATCACATACTCCAAGACTAGCTATGTAAACATTAATGTGACACATTCCGGGGTGTACCACAAGGCATTATGGTGGTATGTCAGTAGTCAATGGCAATACCCACATCTGCTCTCACATACAACAGTCACTCAGGAACATTACAGACCCACGTGATGTTGGCAACATGTTGGCGGATGGATTACACCCTCTCACTCACTACAGGGCCACAATCCATGCAGGAACATTGCGGTGTCCCTGCGGTCACACCTACACAGTACTAACCTGCACTCTATATGTCCTGGGACACTGGCCCCATGTCACCTTCCAAAGTCCCAGGCTGTGATGTCCACAAACCTCTGAATGACATGTCTCCCCACTAGGCCACCATATTTAGTAATAGCCTTGTATCAGACATTGTGGCCCCTGAATGGCACACAGCAACAGTTATCACACTCCACACAGGTGGTGCCACAATGCACAAGTGGGACTATAGTCCTACACACCTGACTGGACTGTTCTGCACGGCTATGGGGCACATCATCATGGACATTATTCACAGAGATATTGTTGGGCTCCGATCCTTTGATGCCACCCGGGTTGGACTTGTTAGGGCCAGAGCATGGCCCCTACACCTGTTGGACTCCTTACATACAGTTACCAGGGTAGTTGATGATGGTACGGGGGTCCACACATCCTACATTGTCCTCTCATTGCCTTTCAGTGCCGTTCTCCATTCTGGTATTGACAACATACACATCCATCTGCACATCGTACCCTATGTCTCAGGATGCTATGCAACGTGGCTCATGGACAGGACACACACAATGAGGGTAGCATACCATAGTACCTACTGCATTTCAGTTACACTTGGCATACCACAGTCCTCAGTCATAGGGCCCCTCATGTTCAGTATATGCTTCCCTGAGGTACAGGCTAGCACAGAGGGACTTTCCCTGCCTAGCTTTACAAACCCCTGCATACAAAGCACCATGATTGATCCACCAGCTGATACTGACCCCATCCATAGGGGTGTCACTGTGACAGATACCTGATATGAATATCATGGCCTCAAGCTGCATGACACAAGGTGCATGAACATCACCTTTGCATTACACCATTCACCCACTGACTATCACATAGGTGGTAGTCCCCTACATACATGTCACATTGTACATGTTCGTACTACACACATATGTCGCACTCACTCCTGTGGTAACCATATTGCCACTGTGGCATGGATATCCTTCTACGTGGCCACACTTATCTGTACTGGGTGTGTAGCTGGTACATAGGCACCCATTGTACCTCTGAACACAAGACTTCTACACACATTCAAGGGTACACCACCCCGTTTAGGGTGTACCTTACACAACAGCTACAGCTTTACATACCACAACATTAACACACCATGATGTTTATTGAGCTCCGACAGTTAAAGTATGCGGCTGAACTATGGACACCACGTCTGTACACATTTGCATACTACATACTCAGGGGTGACCTCTGCTGAACAGACAGGGCCCATGTCCACAACAATATTAATGGATATACTCCACATACGCGACATAAGCAAAAGCCACTGTGAGCAACATGCTCATGGATATGTGCACACACGCAACAATGAGTGGGATGTGCTTGAGGGTTACATTCCCAAACCGGACACTCACCATGCTTTGGAACATGAGTCCTATGTACATCACGCAGGGACACTCAGTAGCACTGTTCATGTGATACCTCCCTTGGTGGTTGGAAGACACATGTACGTCAGGGATCACTGCAGTGGCTGTACTGTGCAGACGTGCTGGTAACACATGGCTCTGCTGTTCACAGGACACTACCCTAGAGAGGTGCCACTGGTGTGAACACTGTAGTTGTGCTTACACATACACTCGCCAGACTGCATAGTACCCCACTATGAACCTGTGAAGCTATTACATGTCCTTTGTGCATGGTTACTTGGTAGCTCTTCCATTTAGATTAGCTATCATGCTATTACAATGTCCCATGCCTACAAGCCATATGTATCCTGTTATTGTACATGCCAATAGACGATACCTTTGGTATGCATGATATGCCTGTTATGCTGTGCAGAATATCTGACATATCTACCTACAATACTATACATTACACATATTTTACATAGTATCCCATAATGCAAAGCATACTTGCACAGCGGGACCACCTTAGACATGTCATTGTTGTTATATGCCCCCACACATGCCTACTGTAACAGTATATCAACATATACTATCCCCTGCTATGGCACGTACTTATTGGACATACCCTACCACTGACGGCGAGTTGTATGGAATTGTTCTGTTTAAAGCCCTCATGTAGCATCCCTTGTGGTGTCTGTGATGTGTACCTTGTGGCCCACTGCTGGACGCACAGTTTCTACAAGCGTTAGTATGCTCAGCAAGACATCACTACATAAATACCTTTTCCCACTTTATGCATTGTGGACACTTTTAATTAATGCAAACCAGGCTATACATACAGTAAATAATTAATACGAAACATGCTATATGTAAACTTACATACCTAGTGTTCTACATACCTTGTTATCATTCCGGACTTTCGTCTCTATCTCTCTCACACTTCTTAAACAGGTATATGGTATGAGCATACGGTTTGAATGTCTGGCAAGTCATCCTTATATATGTCGATACCTGTAACATGTGGTTTCCTGCCGCCAATTGGTGTTCCTGAGTGACTAATTACTTGCACATCAGCTGTACAACTACTCCATTCACCAATTACGCAGCAACAGTGGGGTATAATTGAATTCTCCACTTGGGCATTGCCCATTTGCCCTACCTTCAGGGAGACGGCGTGTATTGTGTTTTGTTGTGTGTAATTGCAACTGCTATGTGTAGAGACAAGTATACTTTGGATTCTTGTCCCCCGTGGATTGTGTGTGACAGCTAGAATATGTGGTTCAACATGTTGGTGTACCTGTCATCCCAACCATCTGATAACGGACTATTGTAAACAAAACCTATAACATCGCCGTTTGTTCCATTATACAACGGCTAAAATTTTGCATGGCACCTTTAATTGTGTCTCTCACAAGGTATGTTGATGGTTCTGCAGATGTAATTGACTGACTGGATGTTTGTGCTGTTATTACAGTCTGTATTGCTATAGTTTCTAGTGTGGGGGATGTTGGTGGGTGTACGTAGCTTATACAGGATTGTGGGGCTTGCATTTCTACATATTCCATATATATGTGTGTGAGCTCCTTCCCTAATTAAAGAACTATCAGTTAGTAGACTTATGTTATGGGATTTTACATTGGGCTGTTGTTAATTGGTTTCTATATAGTATGCAGGTGAGGTTGATACTTCCATACCTCCGGAATTGCAGCGATATGTAAAGGGATATGCCTAAATGACAGCTATCCCATGTATTTCTGTCCCAGATATTTGCAGTCATTGCAGTTGTGTTGGTAACAGAACCTCTTTGCCATGGGTTGCCACCTTTTCATATGGCCATTGTTGGACATTTGCAGGACACACAGCGGTGTTTACAGGGTGACACATAGCCACAGTCAGTATACAAGATAGCACATACTTTTATCCTCAATACATACCTATTGTTTTGGGACTTTGGCTACTTATCATACTGCATGTAACATTTACGTTTCTTACATACAGGCATAACTATTTAATGCAACTATTACATAATATATGGGACATATTAATGTCCTACAATCTCGGGCATTTGCCCTTTGTAATGTTTTATGTCAGGACAAACCTGCCCAGGGAGGGGCTGTCCCTCCTTATGTGGGACAGGTGGTAACCATATACCTATGGCTAGCTATACCCACACCTACCGTAATGATCTAACTCCGAGTTGGCACTAACAGACACACGATACGGACACACACACACACACACACACACACACACACACACACACACACACACACACACACACACACACACATTACAGTCACACAGAGACACACACGGCACCCTCAACACACACATACACAGACTACGGCACTCACAAACACAATTGAACACAGTACCTATGTGGACCGCAACACCGGCAGCAGTAACTACATGTCCCTTCATATCGTCATACTATTACTCGCAGTTGTACTGTTCCGGTACTGTGTTCTTTCAGTCTTTCAGCCTCATGGTTACGAGTGTCGGTATGTTACACATTCCATAGTTGGTGGTATCCTATTTATTTGTACCTCCAAGGTGTTATGAATGTCGTTGACCTATTTATATATATTTGCAGATACCGTTGAATCCATATATATCAACATATATCACTCTATTGCCCTTTCTATCTGTATTATATATATATGTATATATGTGTGTGTGTATATATATATATATATATATATATATATATATATATATATATATATATATATATATATATATATATATATATATATATATATATATATATATATATATATATATATATCTGACAGGGAAAGTGACAGGCAAGCTACACCTTTCATTGTGTACTTGTCGGTGTATACTGTTTCCTGGACACCGCACGTTTGTGTCTGTACCTGTCACATTACACACCTGCCATAGGTTAGGGTTACCAGCTGTCCCACTTTGCGAGGGACAGTCCCTCTTTGGGCAGTTGTGTCCTGCAAACTATTTGTAAACATGGCAAATGTCCTGAGATTTTAGGACATACTTATTTCCTATAGTTTATGTAATAGTTGCATAAAACAGTTATTCCGTATCTGAGCCACCTATATGTTATAGAAACAGAATAAGTAAGTAAACATTACAAGAATAAGCTTTTATCTAGGCAAAACAGTGAAGTTCTGATTTTTGTACTGGCCGGGTGTATGTGTTGGCCTGCAGACATCTGACGTATGTCCTACATTGGTCATTTGAAGAGGTGGAAACCCTACCATAGGTACATTTTGGCTAGCAATAGTGTTGATTCTATACATGATTGTGTGTTCTACTCCTGGCAGTGGTCGTTTTACCCTTCAGAGCAGATGCTATTAGTACAGGGGTGAATAATGCTGGTTTCACCTGTCCTGGACATCATTGACCATGATCTGCATGATATTCGTAGCAGCTTATCCCTGTTTCGCGCATATCCATACAGTCATATTTAACCATCGCTTACCAGCAGTGGGCAACGCATATTCCCGCTAACGTGTGCTAAATATGATCTGATGACCTGCATCTGACATGCATTACTCGTGCCTTCTGGATTACATTACATCCCTTGCAGGACGTGGGACCGGGAACATGCACGACGGTCACTGCATTTAACACATGGACATCTGTGATTTGTACACATGTTATGTCATTTTGTATGTGGAGTATACTACAGCTGTTACTCCATACTGCACTCACATGGGTAACTCCGTTAGTTTACATATTGATGAGTCCAGTTAATGGTATGTCCATGTGATGTTTACTGGATGTGCTCCAGCATTGGGTATGTATATCACAGTGAGCCACACACGATACTGTGCTACACCTTCAAATGACTGTAAGTGGGGCATGCAGGGGTGACAAATACCTGTCATTGATACAACCCATGCCTTGACACAGTATCCATGATTATATCATGTGGAGCCCCTCATTAATGCAGCAGGGACTCCATGCTGAGTGTGTGCAGAACAGTGCTTACACACATGTGCTCCCACGACTGCCTCTGCTCCACTAAGCGACAGTTGGTTACTCGAAGTTGTGGCAACAGCAGACACTGTTTGCCCTGTTTGGTGTATGGCCTCTGACAATTGGCTGTGTACCTACCGATGTACCTGAGAACCTATACACACAGAACCACCATATGCTGATAGGGGCATGTACTGTTCAGGTGTTGACATTCCATGTTCCAATAGTTGTTGTGTGTACAATGTTTGAGGGCTGCCTATGTAGGATTCACACAGTGGGCCACCTATACATTACAATTTACAGGTGGTCGTGTTTGTGTGCCATCCATTTTACTGTGTGCAGGTGGAGAGGTGTGTCAGTCCGTAGGGGCTTACACTGTCAGAGCATGTGCTATACGTTCCCTCTTTGCCACGGTGTAGGCATATTAGGCACACCTCCGTCTGCCTACTGGGGCTGGCACAGTATGTTCGTGGTCTGAATCCCTCTGTGTCTGTACTGTCCTTGGCAATTGCCGTGGGCTATGAGGGCCTTCACCATTTTGTCCCTGGTGCAGCTGCTTCCGCAGGATCATATTATGTAGCATGGCACATACTCTGATGATGTGGGCACACGTGCCTGGAGAGTACTGCAAGGCTCCACCAGATGTGTCCAAGCACCGGAACCGTGATTTCAGCATCCCGAACACACGCTCTATGATGATTCTGGTTTGTGCGTGTGCCTCATTATGGCGTTCTTGCATGTGTGTGTGTGCATTTCTGATGGAAGTCATCATCCACGGCTCCAGTGCATAGCCAGCATCCCCCACAAAGTGGCCATGTGGGATGTCCCCCCTGACAAATACCTGATACAGCTGTGAGGCATGCCAGATATAGGAGTCATGGTAGCTTCCAGGGCTACCAGCACACACATCCATGATAATGCCCTGGGCATTGCACACAACCTGGCAGTTGATGGAGTGGAATCCCTTGCGGTTTATGTAGCACCTACCATGCTCACTGGGTGGTGACTTGATTTGTATGTGCATGCAGTCTATTGCACCCAGTACCTCCAGGTAGTGTGCCACACGGTGGAAGTGACGAATATTGCTGGCCAACTCCTCCTGAGTTCGGGGGAAGTATATATGCTCATTGGCATGTGGTAACATGTCATCCAGGAACTGGTGTAGTACCCTGGATGCTGATGCCTGTGAGATCCCCATTATATCTCCAGTTGGCCTTTGAAAGGTACCTGTGGCTAGTATTCGCAAGCTTACACATACCTTCGTGTCCACTGGGATGGGTTCCCCTCTGTTGTTTCTGGCTCTCAGGCGTGGCCAGCACAGCTCCACTATTTGCTGTAAGATGTCCCTGTCCACCCTGTAATGCTCTACTATCTCCAGATCATGTAGCCCTGGTAGGTTACCCTTGGTCTGAACATTCTTCTCCTCCTCCTCCAGGGCCTGCGGTGGTTGTCGGCATCATCCTCCACAACACCATCAGTTTCTTAACACCTGCTGATGAATCACAGCTATGGCAGCTCCCAACATGTACATTTTAAAAGTTCCCCATGTGTTTACACCTATGGTGCAGTGTTTGGGAATACACAGGTGTGTGTAGGGTGCTTTCACACTTTATACTATTGTGCTGTGAACACCGATGATGTCATAGGGTGTGTATGTACGATCGTAGCTACAGGGTATTTTATGTGTTTTACTACCGGAACTACTATTGTGGTGTCTTTGGTGTTGAATTACATTTGGCTGCCGTGGATTACCTCTTGTCCTTCCCTTTACATTTCTGCACGTTCCACCTACCATTTTCTGGCATGCATCCAGCAGCCTGCTTTCATTTGTACTTTCCTAGACCTGGCTTATCTTGCGTAATGTGTGCTATTGCCGGTCTACTGTCGGTTTGCTTTGCTCTCCTATGACAGATCTCCTATCTTTGCAATCCAATGCCTCCCCTCCTTTCTTTGCATTCCAATGCCTCCCCTATCCTGTTTTACAGGGTTCTGCGAGCAGACATGTCAGCTGCCGTCGATTGGCCGCCGTGAGGTGATTGGTGTTAATTGCTCATTAGTACTCCAATTACCCTACTTCAGAATTTCCTTCTTTTCTTCCCCTGACCTTCCTGTTTGTGCTATTGTTCGTGGTGCGTGCAACTGCTTACTGGGTTTTGGGCACGTTTTCATCCCCGTACACATGCGCTTTCGGGCACCATGTGTGCTCTCAGCTAAACAATTCTATACCTTTCTCCCCACCCCTGTCCTGCAGCTTTGCTTAGCAACGGCCAGGTCAGATTTGCATTGCTCCAATGTACTTACTGCTACGGTGGCACACCCCTCTGCTGATGTCATGTATCTCCTCTGAGCCACTCCTCAGTGTTATAGCGCTGCGCCGTATGGTACAACCTTCATCCGGCGGGACGTTTGCAATTCAGTATTAACTGCCTCATTTACATGGCATTGACTACTAATTCATAGTTACCGCGCCGAACACTGTCGCAGGCCCTTAGCAACCCTTGCACCTTGGTTGTGGTGTTCCATGCCTACCATTGCTTATTATGGTGTAAACCTGATTTGTATTACATTGCGATTTTATGACATTTTTATATCATTTCTTTATGTTCCTGTTTGAGCACACATGCCCTGCAGTTGTACTGTGCGTTACTGTGGACATGACATTAAATGTTGTTTTTTAGGTGTTGTGCATATTTTCTTATGCCATTGGCTGTGTATTTAGCCATTGGCATATGTTAACTTTGTAATACATGAGTATGGTCCACTTCCATAGCTCCGATGTTCTGTTTGGGAAAATGTAAACCGTGTTTTTGGTTTACATTTCCGTGGGCTTACGTACGCCTGCATCACTTCATGAATCGCTATCTGCCTTCATTTGCATGGTGCGACACTGCACATGGGGTGATTAGCATACCTATGCCGAGGGCTGTGCAGTTCTGGCATACGCCGGTAGTGCATGTGGAATTGGATCGTACCTGAATCGCTCGACGGCCATATTTGGCGTTATTCCGCCTACGCTACGCCTGCGCCTGGCGCAAGCTTCATGAATCCCGGGGATAGTTTAAACCTGTTAGTTTGAGGATTTTTTTTTTACACTGAAAAGAAATACATAACCAGAAACATGTACTTTCCAGTATGGGGGGGGGGGGCATTAAAATAACAAAATTCCTGGCTTTACCTCTGTTTGTCAGGCATTGTATTGATTTATTCCAAAGTGTAATATATAGTCTTGAAAAACAAGACAAACTGTTCCCTTTAAGGAAATACAAGTCAAAAATAAAGTTTACACTACCAAATTATGAACCAGCCCATATGAATAAGAATCATCCCAGCAATGCAGTAATTCAATGCTAATTATTTGCTACAGTGAGTGAATTATTGACACCATCCTTTCATGACTTCATTCTTAAAGGTGTGACCCACTGAGAAAAATAAAATGCATCATAAAAGAATGTACATTTAGAAATGAGTAACACATTGTTTTGTAATGCTGATTATACAGTTGACATCTAAAACATAGCATAGCAACAGTAAAGAACGTGAGAATGGCATTTGTGAAATATAAATAAAACAATTTCTGTACTACAGAAATACTGGAAGAAACAACACGCCTCCTGCAGGTGATGTTAAAATCTCCTACAAAGTACACATTTCTGAAAAGTCACAAAGGAGTTCTCATCTCATCCTTTGGGAGCAGTTAGTATTATATATGAACTTCAGCACTAAAAATGTAGAACCTTGCCTTTGAGATGAGCTCATAAACAGAGTTTTTTGTTGAACAGTGTTGTATAGGTTGGATGGCTCTTAGAAAATGGTTCCTCATTATCTTTCTAGTGTATAGCAACTGATACAATTTCACACAATCTTTGTTAGAATTTTGATGCTCAGTAATGCATGACAAGAAACTAGAAACATTTAAGTGTGATGTAACACAAGTAACAGTGAATGGGGAAGCTAGAGCCCCACACCACTGCTACTTACGGATGCTAATTCTGACACTACTTTACTTAGGAGAAGAGGAAGCATTCTGAGATACAGCTGTTTCAGAGTTAGCAAATATTTTCCTGAAATTGCACTTACCTCAGTTCTGAGGAAAACTGTGAGAATTGCAGTTATAAGGATTACAGTCAGAATCCTCAAACATACAATGGGAAAACAATTTCATGGTACATTCTTTGCTCTAGAACTAATGCAGGGAGAGATCCTCATTTGGCTTTGCCACCCCTAACCAGGAAAAGCCAAAAGAAGAAGAAGAAGCTACAGACATGATAATGTGAATATTTACATTAAATAAAAACAGATTATGACAACAGAAAAGGACAACATGGCCTACCTAGAGTGCCTGTTATTTACTGATATAACTACAGGTCTTACCCTTCTGAGAACCCTGAGGGTGATCATTGATCAAGAATGCTATTAATAGTAAGGGAGGTGAGCAGTAGTTTAAGGCTACAAGGCAGAGGTGTAACTACGGTGAAGGGGGCAGCCACATAGGGTGCAATGTGTGAGGGGGCATAACTGGCAGGTGCCAATTGTTCTTCAGTGAAATTACCAACATTTATATCAAACCCAGTACTGCATATGAGATTATGTGACATAAGCAGTTTGCTTCTGTTTTTTTTTTTTTTTTTTGCTCTTTAACTTAAAGTTGAAGGGAGGAGGGTGCCGAATTAGATGACTGCACCTGGTACTAGAATAGCTAGCTACCATCTGCCACAAGGAGCAATGTTATGGCCACACTCTTCAGCATGTTTTGTTTTGGATAAGAAGAAATGAGCTTATCAACAGATGTTCATATATCAGGGCCACAGTCCTGGATAAAAGAAAAGAAAAACTGAAAAGAAACCTACAAGTCATTTACAGGTTTGTATTGCAGAGATGAAGAAATTTAACATTGGTACACATACATGCAGCATTCTGCATTTTGGATACAATAACTCAAAGATTACATACAAGCTGAAGGACGTTAAACTAAGATATACTATGGTTAAATAAGGCCTAAAACCGATTATTACACTGACATTGACCAATCAGGCAGAAGAAAACAGAGGAAGCAATGTATGTGTTGGGTTGTATACCGTGGGACATAGATACCAAAGACAGGGAGATAATAATCCCAGTCCACTACATACTGGTCAGACCACATATGAAATACAGTATGCAGTTCTGAAAAATCTACATAAAGGAAGAGATACAACTGGAGAGCATCCAGAAAAAAAACTCATGTTTCCTCAAGATGACAATGTTGGAAAAGAACAGTGTAGGACAGTTATATCTCCACTATACCTCTCAACTGTACATATTTTCACAGAATGTCCAGATTTTTGCCTCACATTTTTGGTCTGTTTTTCATAAAATTGCGGTATTCTGGCAAATTAGTGGCAAATCATTAAATATTTAAGTTAGAAAATAATGACAGACGTTTGAGTTTCAGACTTTATACGCTTCAGAAAATTCATGCTAATGCAAAACCTTTTATTTTATCAACTTTCTAAGTCTGTAAAAGCAATATTTAAAATTTGTCCATATTTGGGAGTCTTTCTCCCACTTTTATTTATGGCTTTGTCCAGATTTCTTGCTCTAAGAGGTTGAGAGATATGCTCCCCACCCATGTAAAACAAAGTTCATCTCTATCCATATTCAAGTGCAGCTTGGATCTATGGATCGCAAACAGACAATTTACCTCAGGACTTCCCCTGTACTACTAATGGACAAAGGCAGCTCCTAAATGCTTTATCCTATGCATAGGTCCCCTCAAATTGTCTATGGTATGATCCCAGTTATTCTAAATAGGAGTAATGTGTAATTATCAGTCATGGGATGGGTAAGGTCAGTCTAACAACAAATGGGACAGGTTAATTTGAGCACCAAAAGGGAAGCTGGCTATGCTTAAAATGGCCCACAATGGTAGCTACCCTAATACTTACCTATGAACCTATACAGATATGAACACTGACAACATACTCACTGAAACATAGAAGATGGAGAGGAAATGTGATATGGGTGCACAAGATGGGAAAATATAAAGGTGTGGAAATGAGTTTTAAAGACCATGAAGGAAGCTGGGAATATGTGACCCAAGAAGAATGTGCTCCTTTTAACTTGTAGCTAAGAAAGCATGTTTTTTTTTTTTACAAAGGCATATATAGGCCATTGGAACTAGTTGCCTCATTGGGCAGTGGAGTATGAATTTACACAATCATTTAAAGGTAGATAGTTGGAAAGGCTGAGCAAACCAAGTGGTAAGAAGCAGAAGTAGCTACACATAAGATGTGTTTCAGCAGGCAGATAACTTGTCTCCTTCTATGCTTATGTTATGATGTGCTATACTATCCAGTGCTCTGTGATCTAACAGCTTAGCTCTTCAGCCCTCATAAGAATGCATATTTGTCCTATGCATTCATGAATCAGGCATTGTTTTGACCCCTTTGCCTCTTCTGTATGGCTACTGTAGTCATACACTACCCTTTTTCTGAAAAAAAATATTTCCTTTTATCTCACTTAGTCAGTAAATTTATATGCATAAACTGCACATTTGCCTCATACATGCCCTTAAAACAGAGTTCCCATATGAACACAAACAATTCCTTTCAGGTGCTTAAATGTTTCTATCATGTTAATCCTCTGCCTGCATTTGTCAGTAGTACACACATTAAGCTTGTTTATCATTTTCTATATAGATTCTAATTAAAATTACACACCATTTCATTCTTACATTGAACTACCTTCTAGAGTCCTCAGGAATATTACCAGTATGCTTTCAAATCCTCTGCTGGAGATCTTCAACAGGTCACTGTGAAGAGCAGAAGTGCCAGGAGACAGGAGGACAATTGTGGTAACTTCACATGAGGAAGGAGTGGTTAAAAGCTGGGAAATTAGAAGTTTGTAAGCCTAATAGCAGTGACAGGAAAAGGCATGGTGAGAATCCTGAGGGAAAGGCTTGTTGCTATTATAGAAGACAACAATCTCTAGGACAGCAACTAACATGTGATCATGACACCAAAAGGTGTCCTTGGTCAAATCTAATTGAGTTTTATGAACTGGCTTTGTTGACAGTGGAGTTCTGGCAGAGATGGTGTATCAGGACTTCACCAAACCTTTGATTTGATCAAGCATATATAGCTATTATGAAAATGGGAGGGTTTTGGATAACACTAAAGCTGAGGAGCTAACTTACTGCAAGGCTGATGGATAGGGCACAGAGAGCTGTATTCAGAGGAAAAATGCCAGGAATATGGAAAATTAATGTAGGCTCTTGAGGGACTGCCCTGTGTCAAGTTTCTTTCTATGTGTTTTGATCAAATGTATCTAATGGAATAGAGGATACGATCAGCCATTTTGCTGGTGGTACAAAGGTGGACAGAGGAAGGGGGAAGTGTCTGAGGAAGGATTTGGAATGAATAACAAATCTCCAGTGTGTGGTTCACATAGTGTTCACCCGTAGACTACAACTGTATTCATAGTCTAAAATTGAAAAGACCACCAGATGTAAATAGCAGCCCAGTAAATGTAATATCAAAACTCAGGACTTCTTCAGAACCATCACATCAATTAAATTGATTATTTAAATACTAAAATTAGACCACCATATAACTTTAATTACCTCTGAAGGTAATGCTCCTCAATGCTAGAAGTCTAAACCTCAAAATGCACACTCTCGAGGCACTCCGAAAAATGGAGAACATTGATATCTGTGCAGTAACTGAGCCCTGGTTCAAGGCTCCAGAGAGCACCCCTGCAATACCAGGTTACAACTCTTACCACACTTCTCGGCCACCAAACCAGGATCGAAATATCAAAGGTGGAGGAGTGTCCATATTCACCAAGGATATTTACACCACCAGGCTAGTTGCCCAACACAATGTGTCTGAAATTCTCCAGGTGCAACTAACACCAGGTAAGACTGCAATCCAAATTGTAGCTTGCTACAGATCCCCCACCATGCTCCAAGATTCTCACTACACCTTTCTAAACATACTGGAAAATATTAAGATCCAACCAAACACTCTAATACTGGGTGATTTCAACTACCCTGCCATTAACTGGAAAAACTACTCATGTACCAACATCTTTGCCCAACGGTTCTTGGAATTCATAAATTCCAGTGCCCTGGATCAACTAATCCATAGTCCCTCCACGAGCTCCAATATCCTAAACCTGGTTATTACCAACATGGGAAATCGATGCTCCACACCTATGGTCACTCCCTCGTTGGTCAGGTCAGACCATAAGCTAATCACCCTAAACATCCACATCCCACTCCCACTCCCCAGTAAGGAAACCTTCATAAAAAACTTCTCCAAAGCCAACTTCATGCTACTCAAGTCAGAAGCGACAAACTTCATGACACCCATGCAGATGGGAACTGAAAGTTTGACTGCTGAGTCCTACACTAAGGCACTGTACGAGAACATCCACTCATGCATGAATCGTGCCACTCCAAATAGAACCAAGATGCTCTCCTCTAAAAAAAGGAAGCAAATCTGGTGGTCCCCTGCCATAAACAAACTTTACAACAAAAGGAAGTAACTGTTGCAGAAAAGAGGAAAATCCCACGATACAAAAAATTCCCTTACCAGCCTCAGTAAGAAGCTGAGATTCCTCATAAAATCCTCCAAAGCTAGTTACGAAAATAAAATTACCAAAGATTCCAAAGACAACCACAAGGCATTCTATAACTATATCAAGAATCTAAATGGCAATGCTCAGATCTGCTCTGAGCTACAACAGAATGGCATTAAATATACTGATCCCAAACATATTGCCAATATCTTGACAGATCGATTCAGTGCCAACTTCACCCCCCTCTCACCCCCTAAACAGCCCATCTCAATACCGGAAGATTGCCAAATTCTGGTAATAACGGCCACACAGGTAAAAAACGCACTCTCCAAAGCTAAGAATACAGCATCCATGGGACCAGATGACATCCCAGGCTGTGTACTACATGAACTACAAAATGAACTGGCACCTCACCTAAGTGTCATGTTTAATCGTACCCTCACCTCAGGCTTCGTGCCCACTGAGTGGTGCACAGCTACAGTTATCCCACTCCACAAGGGGGGATCCACCTTGGATCCCGAGAACTACCGCCCCATCAGTCTGACGAGCCTGATCTGCAAGCCCATGGAACGTATTATCATGGAACTTATAAACAAAGATATTGGCAACCTTCAAACACTGGACCCTGCCCAGTTTGGATTCGTGAAGGGCCGATCTTGTCTCCTGAACCTAATTGACTTCTTCGAATCAGTCTGAGCCGTGGATGAGGGTAAGGCAGTCTACACAGCCTATCTGGACCTCGCCAAGGCCTTTGACACCATTCCCCACTCTGGAATCATAGAAAAGCTTACTAAGCTGGGCATTAATCCCTACATCACTCAATGGGTTGCCAACTGGCTTACTGACAGAACCCACACTGTAAAAGTAGCTGACTCCAAATCCAGCTCCAGACAAGTGACAAGTGGAGTACCTCAGGGTTCAGTCCTGGGACCGCTCTTGTTTGGCATCTACTTCTCTGAAGTACAGGCCAACACTAAGGGACTCTGGCTAACAAAGTTCGCAGATGACTGCAAACTGGGAGCCATTATTGAATCCCCAAATGATGTGGATACTCTACAAAAGGGCCTTACAGAAACAGATGCTTGGTGCCAGAGCCATGGGCTCAAGCTCAATGCCAAGAACTGTATAGTTATCCCCTTTGGGAAAAAACATGTACCCATGAATTACCACATAGGTGGCAGTAGACTAAACACCAAAAGTGTGATAAGAGACTTAGGGACACAGGTGGACAGTGGTTTCACCTTCAATAACCACATTGCCACAACAGTCAGGAAATCCTTCTATGTAGCACACATCATCACTAAGGGCTTTTCATCCAGAAAAAAGAGGCCATTGTCCCACAGTACTCATCCCTCATTAGACCCATTATAGAATACAACACCCTATTTGATATGTACCTCTCAAGACATCTGCAACAACTGGAAAGGCCACAGAAATACCTCACTAAAAGAATCACAGGCCTAAAGCAGATGCCCTATGCTGACCGCCTTAAAAAACTCCAGCTATACTCTGTCACATATCGTCTACTCAGAGGTGATCTCTGCTTAACATACAAGTCCATGTCAAACCCAGAGCTGTTGGACATGCTACACTTAAAGAACTCCCAATCCCTCAGAGCCACACGCTCCAGGGATCTATACCTTGTCAGCACAATAAACAAAACATGCTGGAGGGATATCTTCGTGACCCAGAGACACCCCAGATTCTGGAATAGACTGCCCATACATGTCAAGCAGAGTGCCTCCTTGGCTCTCTTCAAAAGGAACCTTGATGATTGGATGGGAGAAAGAAAATTCACCCTGGGGATCACGTCATTCGCCCTGCTAGACAGAGGTCCAGGGAAGTAAATAGTGTGGGAAGAAATAGCCAGGGAATTGTTATGGCTAGGCTTGTATACACCCTAGGGCCGATAGCCTAGTACCAACCTATGAATCTACAATTAATTAAAAACTTACAGGTCTTTAAAGATATAGATCCGGATAATCATCATATACAAATAGCAAAACGTCAATGTAAATTACTTAATATAATAATATATACTCTTCAAATAGTAATTTATTTAAACATAAATGAAGAAATGAAACATATTTTTACATTGTGAGTTGCATGTTTTTTTAAAATTACGTTGTATAATATTTCTCTAAAATTACTATGAAAATCATTGTCGCTCTCAACTTCAATACAGGGAGTAAGGAAACGTTAATGTAAACCAAGTGAGTTTAATGCATTTAATTTCAATTGCCAAATAAGTTCTTTATTTTCTAAAGTGTTTTTCCAATCTCTTCACCTTTCATTCATTGGAATTATTTCCAATATGGTAAAACATTTTTTTTTATAATTTGGGCAAGACAATGTGTGTTTGAATAGATATTTTTTCTTTGATATATCATACTTGTGTTCATAAATACGTTTGTGAAAAAACTTTCATAACTTAGAAGTTTTTACATCCAGAACACAAAGCAACATACACTACACCTTTTGTAGAACTGTTTGCTTTAACTAACTGAACCCTTTGGTCACTGTACATGAAAAATCTTCCTCTAAAATGAACACACAGTGTTTACAAGCTCCACATTTATGTGTTCCTACAGTGTTGTTGGACTTGTAGGAACGTGTTATTTTCTCAAATAGATTTTTGAGAATTTTATCTGTTTTGTATGGAAAAGTGGGGTGGTCCCCACTATGTGATGCACATTATGTTCAATTTTAAATAAATTCCAATTTTTTGAAACAACTTTCTTCACTTCTTGTGCAAAACTGTTAAATCTGATGATCAGTGCTTTACTAAAACTAGTGTTTGCCTTCGGTAGTTAACATTTGAGATTTACTATCAAAATCTGTTGCAAGGAGGGGGATATATATATATATATATATATATATATATATATATATATATATATATATATACATAGTACCCCATCCTTTGGTGATCTCAGAACATGCATCCTGTAGTAGATTGTAGGGATATCCTCTCTCTAAAAACATACTGGTCATCTTGTCACATTCACTAGAAATAACTCTAGGTTTGAGCACATTCTAGCTGCCCTCACTAGTGGCCCTTTGAAAACACGTTTTACTGGCATGTGGGTGGCCTCTATTAAAATGCAAATGAGATTTGGAAAAAGTGCCTTTTCGAGGGATAGTAGAATAAATTGTCTTCAAATTTGGATTTTTCATGATGCACACATTGAGGTTGTTAATTATACATTTACTACTGTTAAAAGTAAATTTAAAAAAAATAGTTGTGCTGTTTATGAAATTGATAAAATCAAATATTCTTTCATTGGCACCAAACCATAGTAAAAATGTTTCATCCAAATATTGAAAATAAAGTGTCCAACAATCTGAGTACACTGAATTCAAGACATACTTCTTTTCCCCACATGTACATTACCAAGCTGGCATATACAGGGGCACAGGCTGCCCCCACAGCCACTCCTTGAATCTGCTTAAAATATTCACCTTCAAAGTAAATAAAGTTGTTCTCAAGTACTAGTTCTAAAAGATCAGTCAGCAGTTTAAGGGCACAGTTGTCTAGTTGAGTGAGTTCTAATACAGCTGAATGGAATATATCTAGCCCCTCCATGTGGGGATACACAAAAATAAGTCAACCATATCAATTGGTAAAAGCGTGTGGTTGTCGTCATACGAGTCTTACTTGAACTTGCCTAAAAAATCCCAGGAGTCCTTAAGAATATATTTGACTGAATTCAATGTGCTCTTTAATATCCTGTCAAAATATCACTAATGGGTACATTTTGGACCCCTGAGGGGAGACTATAAGTCTATGGGGTGGGTCTTTGATGCTTTGTGTACTTTGGGTATGCCAAAGACTGACAGTATCGTTGGGTGTTTGATGGAAAAAAAATTAAATATATCATAGGAAACTACCCCTTGGGATAGACAGTCTTCCAAGAAAATATATATCTTCCTGTAGGCTATATTGATCTAATTTTTCAAGACTATGTTATATTTAGTAGAGCCTTGTAGCATAGAATGAATTGTACTAACATAGTCTATTTTATCTGCTATGACAACTCCACCACCTTTATCAGGCTTCATTATCCTTATAGTGCTGTAATTTCTAAGTTGGTTCTGAGTGTGTGCTCTTCATTAGTTAGGTTCTGGGGAAATTTTCTCTCATTCTTAAAAGTCCATTATAAATCCTGTGTGCTACATTTTTCAAAAGTTGCAATAATATGATTTAGTGGGGGGTTAAATGTGCCTCTTTTTCTCAAAGGGGTGTTGTAGAATTTAAAAGTTTGGGTTGCTCCATGAATTGCACAGCTAAATAAAGTTTCCAAGTAAAAAAGCTTCAGTTCAATTAAAAGCTTGGAAATGTCAGGTGAAGTTTTAGGAATAAACTTAAACATTTTACTTAAAAGTGAAAAATGAGAAAGAGTAATATCTAAATTACTACAGTAGAAGACTTTGAATCCCCTGTAGTTGTGTATTATACTCTCAGTGATGGTAATGACTTCCCCAACCAGGAATAAATTAAAAGGAGAACTTGACACTGACGATGGTTTTAATACTGATGGTAGTTTTCTTTTTTATACCCCTCCCTTTGCCTCTCCCTCTGCCTTGTCTCCGCTCCGCTCCCATACTGGGATTGGTATGGGGGGGGGGGGTTTATGTGAAAAAGGTTGAGTGGTTCTTTAGGTCTTGCTCCCAGTCTTTCTGATCTATGTGAGAGGAAAGGAAATTCATCCAAGTTGTTAAGGGAAGCTTCAGGTTTAAATTTATCCACTGAAGTTAAATTGGCCTGTTTGGTGTTAAAGTCTGAAACTGTGTCACTGGTATTACCATTAGTGACTTCTCCAGAATTACTAACATCTACTTCGTACAGATTATCATGGACTATGGGTCCATCCCCTACATTGATGTTCTCGGGTGTCGGATATGCCCTATTGCTTGCATAATCATAATGATCCCTTAAACGTTTCTTTTTTTATGAAAGATACCTTCTTTACATTTTTCTTCTATTCTTAAAAAACAGCTGATTATATTTACTCTTACTGTAATCAAAAAGCAGATAATTAAAAAACTTATTGTTTAAAGCTGTTACATCAGTGAATAAAGTATTAATCTGAGCTGTGTTACACTTTATAACAAAATTCATTAGTTCAAATCCCTGTCTATTGAACATGAAAGTAAGTTCTTTGCATTCAGAATTATTGAAACCAAGTATATTGAGAAATGTTTATACTCTGAGGATTTGGAATGGCTAAGTGTTAAAAATGTGGCTTTTAAGGATCAGTGAAGATAAATGCAAAGTACTGCTCATGATCCACAGCAACCCTAGTGTGAAATATCGCCTGGGAAAATGGAACTGATAGCAAAATAGGAAGGAAAGGATCCGAAGATGTTGGTCTTACACCTATGCTAAACCACTAGAAGCAGAGTGACAGGACAATAGCAGCAACAAACAAAATACTGCAATGCATCTCTTACGTTACTCTGTGTGATATTCTGCATGTCATAAAATGAGAGCCACATCAAGCTGTTGGAATTAATCCAGACAAAAAAAAGATGATTAGGATGGAGAGGAAAGGTTATGTCTAGAGACTGAAAGATCTCAAGCTCTTCTTACTTGACACTGAAAAAGACGGGGACCTGATACTGGCATGTAAGATCATGTTATGGAGATGAAAAAGTGATGTTTTGAACAAAGAAGGACACAGATAGATGACTATAAGGTCTAACTATTCCTTGAATCTCTAAAAGTACTGCTTAAGAAAGGGTTCTCGATCCATAAATTGAACTATCCAAATTGGTGGTGGTGAGAAAATCCACAAAGGCTTTCAGGACGGAATGGGACAGGTATAGACAGGGTAAAGGGGGAGTTGGGTATGGAGGAGGAGGAGGAGGAGAAAGAATGTTAAAGGAACTTAAAGAATAAGAATAATAAGCATATATTAGTAGAGTACCAACCTACTACAAATAAATGAAATATTTTAAAGCAATGAACGCTGCACCTTTTCTAACAGGCTACTACAAAAGCTACAGCAAAAAACATAGTATTGCTGTCAAATTTAATATTTGTGCCCTGGGGTTAGAAATATGGATAGCTTTTACCAAAATTAGAATGTAATCACTAGTCATTATAATCTGAAAATGAATTCCTTAATTTCAGATGACAATCAGTTATCTAGTAATATAACTTTAACAATCATTCGTAATAGAGAAGTTGTATAACTTCTCCTCCTTGTAACAAACATAAGTGCTGTAAAAAGGAGCATCATATTTGTCATTCAACAAGTGTAATTAAGAATAAATAAAAATACTGAGGCCATATTCAAACTCTCCTTTAAAGACTTTGAACATCATGGTACCTCAAGCAGTGTAATAACTGCAATGTGCTAATAGAGGACATGATTATTTTTGACATTTCTTTTAACATCTGCAAAATATGTAAATCTATGCTAATACTGGAGGCACATGTCTTAGTGGTTAGCATTTCAGGTAAGTATGTAGATATGCCTACAAGAACATACACTGGAGTCCATTCGATGTCTTCAAATAAAGCCTCATGAAACATATTCAAAATAGAGGAAACTCAAACACACAGACCAATGCAAACAGGTAGTCCAGTGCAGGTGCACATGTTTTTTTCTGCAACATTCTTATAATGTCACCACACTAGGATATTGCATACAGCCAAAATGCACAATATTTGGGTGGAGGCTACAAAACCTAGCTTAGGCCTTAAGCCACTTAGAAAGCAACCAGCCAACCACAAATATGTATTTGTGATTGCAGCATATAACATTGGCATACATACTAGTAATAACAGGTAACTATTATTTGCTTGTCGGGAGGAGCAAAAATAAGGCACAAATACAGCAGACTAAATACAACTTAGGACCGGTATAACATGCTCAAAGAACATTTGTGGATCAATAGTCATCAGCGGTCAGCACTGACAGTTATGCAAAAGGATATGGTGAAATTAATATTCTTGCTGGCAAAGAAAAACATATCTAGTGAGATCCTGCCTTCTTGTTGAGGCCATCACAGTTTAAACTAAACTTACAACCTTCATAGGATCATAGAATCATAGGAAGATACTAGGATAATGGCCCTAGGGCCCTTACAAGCCTAACCAAGTTCTACCCTTATTTCCACGATCAGCACCTATTGCTCCTCTCCAAGAGGGACACAGTTGGAACCCCCGGGGTGAACTTACAGTTACCCATCCAATTGTCCAGATTGTGTTTGAAGAGGGCCAATGCTCTGTTTGACGTGAAGTGGGTGTCTGTTCCAAAGGTATGGTAACCTCTGGGAGACAAATCTGTCCCTTCAGCAGGTTCTATTAATGTCACATACCAGGTTAAGGTCTTTAGAGTGAGTAACCCATGTACCATTTGCCTTATGGATATGCAGCATTTCCAACAAAGCAGGGTCAGAGATTGCCTTGTATGCAAGGCAGAGATCACCTCTGAGTAGTCTGTATGAAACAGTGACAGTGATCCACATAGGACAAATCTGAAGACCTTAAATTATCCTTGTGAGGAACCTTTGTGGTCTCTCCAATTGCTTCAGGTGCTTGGAAAAGTACATACCAAAAGGGGTGTTGTACTCAATTTTTGGCCTGATGAGGGAAGAGTACAGGGAGATTATAACCTCTTTTTTACTTGAGGCAATGCTATTATTTATGAGATGAGTAATACAGAATGCCTTTCTTGCCACTGTGGAGACAAGGTGGTCAAAGGTAAGGTTGCTGTCAACCTGTGTGCCCAGACCTCTCACCAATGAGTGCATACTTAAGATGTTGCTATTAATGTGGTAGTTACCATGAACCTCACTCTTACCAAAAGGTATGATGATACATGTTCTTGCATTGAGTTTAAGGCATGACTTTGGCAACAATCACTTGTTTGTGTAAGACCCTCTTGTAGGATGTCGACATAATTTGGAGATTCTATGACTGCTCCCAGTTTACAGTCATCAGCAAACTTTGTCAGCCACAGACCTTTAGTTTTTGCTTGTACTTCAGAGAAATAGATTCCAAATAGTAGAGGTCCCAGGACTGATCCCTGTGGGACACCACTAGTTACAGGTCTGCTGTTGGAAGTGGATTCCCCTATTTTGACTATATGTGTTCTGTCAGCGAGCCATTTAGCAACCTACCTAACAATATAAGGGTTGATACCTAGCTGGGTGAATTTGCCATTGGTGCCTGAGTGGGGGATAGTGTCAACTGCCTTGGCTAAGTCTAAGTAGGCTGTATGTGCAAATTTCCCCTCGTCCAGGACCTTGTTGACTGTCTCGAAGAGGTCCACCAGGTTTAACAGGCATGATCTCCCCTTGACAAATCCAAACTGAGTAGGGTCAAGTGTTTGGAGATTACCTATATCTTTGTTGATAAAGTCCATGATGATTTGCTCCATGGCCTTGCAGATAAAGCTAGTCAGACTTGTGTCTTTCAGCTTTTCCTGGTTAGGGGTCGCCACAGCTGAACTCCGGTCTGCTAATGATTGGCAGTTGATTTTTACATGCTGAGTTGTCAGCCCTAATGCACAATCTTCAATGAAGGTACGCCCATTCATGCATGTCTCCACGCAGAAGACGCTCTAGCTGAGAATCGAACCGAACAGCGTCCTACTGTGAGGCGACAATGCTACCACAGCACCACCACCGCGGATAGAGATAAAGCTAGTCAGACTAATAAGTCTATAGTTCCCAGGGTCAGTGGAAGCACCACCTTTGTGCAAGGAATAATGGTAGCCATTTTTCATTCTGATGGGATGAAGAAAGTTCTTAGACTATGATTGAAAAAAGCACCCAATGGTGTTGCTAATTCTTGTTGGACCCCATGTAAGATGCAGTCTGGGATGTTATCAGGTCCCATAGATGCTGTGTTTTTGGCCTTAGAAAGGGCATTTACAACCTGCTCTTTAGAGATACAAGGTAGGGGACAGGTGGTAGGGATATCCATGCCCAAAATTGGCTCTAAGTCTAACTATCCACTGTGCCTGTATTACAGGGCTAGAACAGAAGAAATAGAGGCACAGTGGATAGTTAGACTTAGAGCCAATTTTGGGCATGGACTTAATGAATATATACCATTGAAACCTATGTTGCAAAAGAGACTGTTAAATAGGTAAAACAATGATGCAAGAAGTTTATCATTTTTATTCTGTGCTGTTTTTACTTTAAGAAGCATTGCTTTTAACTTTTAATTGGTGTCGTGATTTTTAATGGTTATATAAGGTGTGTCTTTTAGAGTTCATTTTGTATGCACCTGATGAAGCTATTGTGAAAGTGCTTGTGCTGAATAAAATAGAGCTGCTCAACATTTTCGTTTTATGGTTGGTCCTTCATGCCAGTAGGAGAACTTTATGCTGTTTGGATTATTTGGAGCCAGACCTTTGCTATTGTTTTTTTATATACTCTTTAAACTTTAAATGTTTGTTGTTTGTACTACTTGACATTTTAATATGTTTTTAATGTAGTATCAAAGATGTCTAAGACATTTAGAAAAAAAATCAGAAAATATTTATTTATTTATTTATTTATTTAGTGTTATTTGTTAACCAGGTTGTTCCAAATGAGCCAGGGGTCTATTTTCAGTGGAGACTTGAGAAAAACGCTCCAAGGACATTTATTATTGCTTAGAATTTAAGAAAAAGATACAATAGATCAGTTTATAAACAGCAATACATAGGATAACTCTGCTATAGTATACATATCAGATTTATTCTTATAATTCTTGTAAAGTATCAGCACATTTACCAAAGTGCAGGAGGAGGGTCTGTCAAATCATCTTGGAGTACAAAAAAGATATTTTGAACAAAGGCCTGCAATTTAGCAACTGTTTTGGTTGTAGCTGTATAATTCCTTAGTATACTGTAAAACAAGCTCTGAGGCACACACAAATGAGGGCTATTCAAGAAACAAAGAAGTAGTCATGTTACAGGCATTATATAAGATGACAGTGACTGACACTAATCCCATTATATGTCAGTGGAATGGTAATAGACCACTACTTCCTTATGTCTAGCATGACTCATATAAAGCAGTCTTGGAATGGATTATGGGAAAGAGAAAGGCTTGAATAAAAATAAGATCACGTTGATATGTCAAGCCCCATTGACAGTCATTTTGCAGAAAACATACTAAAATTCTATAAGAAACAAGAGTGATTTTGAGATGTTAAAATAACTTAGAAACAGAGTGAAAAATAGATTTTTTTAGCTCTAAGATGGAGTTTTCCTTTACAATAAAGATACTAATATACTAATTGCTATACCAGGGTTCACCTCATTTCCCTGCTGTAGGCTGAATGGTATAGGGCAGGTGGTGGCATCTCAGGACTTGTACACTACATAAAAGTCAGGTTAATAAAAAAAAGCCATAATTAGAACTCTCATGTGTAAAAACTGCAGCAAATAAATCAGAATTTGGTATTACTGTTTTTGGAATGCCACTGCATTTCTAACTTAAGAGCATGAACCCTACCTTAACAGTATAAGAGGATTCAGGAAGTGTTATCCACACTGCGTATCAGAGATGCACTAAAGGCATACAGTGTGCTGTCAAATTTGGATACAGCTCAAGAGACAGTCTGCATATATACTATTCCTAAATGTCTGTTGTCTCAGAATAATGCACATTGAACACAAAAAATAGAATTAATTTATGCAGACTGTACAAAGTTTTGCAGACCACCAAACCTGGGCCACAGAGATACGCACATGCCAATGGTGCCTGAGCACTATACAGGGTTATAGGAGTGATGAACAGAATCAAACACTCCCAGAGCCCAAAGCTTAAACTTTACACATAAACATACGGCCCATAATTAAACATAACATAAGCTAATATGCAAGGTAAGATGTGGTACTCATAGATCTCACATAAAAGAACCTCAGTACAGCCCTAGAAGACCACTGCACATGTTTCTCCCCCTTTGCGCATGGCTGCTGTTGGAGCGGTGCTGGTTTAGGGTACTTTTTCCTCTCTCAACTCCAGGAAGTGCTCAGTTTGGACTCCTAAGACTGCAATTTCCACCCACCAATACCTGCCTGGGTCATTCTCCCCTGGGTTACCTTTATACCCTGGACAATTATAACCTGGACAAAACCAAACTAAAGTTATACTCTGGTTTAGGGTACTTTTTCCTCTCTCAACTCCAGGAAGTGCTCAGTTTGGACTCCTAAGACTGCAATTTCCACCCACCAATACCTACCTGGGTCATTCTCCCCTGGGTTACCTTTATACCCTGGACAATTATAACCTGGACAAAACCAAACTAAAGTTATACTCTGGTTTAGGGTACTTTTTCCTCTCTCAACTCCAGGAAGTGCTCAGTTTGGACTCCTAAGACTGCAATTTCCACCCACCAATACCTGCCTGGGTCATTCTCCCCTGGGTTACCTTTATACCCTGGACAATTATAACCTGGACAAAACCAAACTAAAGTTATACTGTATGTTTCTATGATATTTTTCTTTCAAAAGTGCTATTTTTGTTATTTCTGGTTATCCTCTCCTGATACATATACTAGACTTCTGCCAGTCTCCGCCAGCAGCCATACCCCCCCCCCTGCCTGCTATACTGCTTGACCCCTTACTCTGTCTCCTCACTTCTGCTGATTACTATATATACTGCATTACCCCTATATCGATTTGTGACTCCAGTACTTACTTCCATTCCCCTTCTCCTACCTTAAGTACTCTCTTTCTCTCCTGACAATATCCTAGTTTCTCCTCCTTCTTCCCATGCCGTATGTTTAGAGTGTCTCTCCTGACTGTTTCTTTTCCTTGCAGTTCTTCTTGCCTATATCTACCTCCTAGTGTTAGTTCATTCTGTCCCTGTGTTCTCCGTTACCTTTTTCACTACTTCTTTGCCTCCCTTGTAACTATCCTGAAACTGTTTCTCCTGAACTTCATTTATTCCTTTCCCTTCGCCTCTAGTTAACCTAACTAACTTCTTGTTTCCAGCCTACTCCCCTTGGATATCTACTTGCTGATTGTTCTCCCCTCCTCTGCTCTTGCACAAGGTGTGTACCTGAAGCTATTCTGCTCTGCTTCTTTTTCCTAACTAACTTATTCGAACTACTTCACATCCTCCCCTCTCCTATTACTGCTTCCTCTCTTCCTCCCTATTTTTGTCCCCTTTTGAGGCTATCATCACTTTCCTATTCTCTGAACAATACTTCCAGGCTTATCCTCCCACTATATTAGGTTACCCTCATCTAGCTCCATCTAGTACTACTACTAATAGGGCTACCCTTTTCTGAATTTAATCTAATAGCCTTTTTAAGGCACGTATTAGTGGACCCTCTTCTATTCTACTATTTTATTTTTCCCCTATTGCCCTTACTATATGTCCTGTATTCCCTTATCATAGGACTCCTCCCATCTTTTTCTACAACTAGCTGTATACCCTAGTGTTAATGAACAATCTGCCCGCCCCCTGGCTTACTACTTCCGTTCCAGAAACTGTTATAAGGAGTAGTTCCCTTAGGGCGCCATCTTGTTTCTCCCCCTTTGCGCGTGGCTGCTGTTGGAGCGGTGGTGAGTAGGTTGAGTCTGTTGTGCCTCACATACTTCTGGTAACTGTTTGTATTTTGATTTATCTAGTTAGTTGTCTTCATTGTACTGAGAGTAGCCTCTTGTTTTAAATCATTTACCTTGTGGTGATGCAATACATCGCTACAGTGCATTCTATGTTTGCTACACGAATATCCTATTTGTAGCTTACGCGTTTACCTGTTGAATTGTCGCACATCCAATGCTGCTTCCACTAGACTAGTTTAAGGTTGGGAATTTGCTTGTGTTTACAAAGTAATTATTCACCATCTATGATATTCTGGTTATTGCCAAAGCTGTCGCCCATGCAATACTGCTGTCATTAAATTAGATAATAGCTATTTTGGATTCTTGTTGGTGTATTTTAGTGTCGGAAAATCTTACTTATTTCACTAGCCATTATAGGCATCTCAGGCTGTTGTGTTAGCTTTCAGTGTCTCTGGACTAGCATTTAAATTGCACAGATATCTCATCATTGTTGTCGCTAGTGCTTGGGGATTTGTGTAGCTAGTTTTTTATATGCATTCACATGTTTTCTCAGTAGTACTTACTGTCGCTTGTAACCCACAGCCTTTTACTTGTTGTTGGTGTTATCTTTTTGAGGGCTTTGTTTTATACCTTTTGATTTTACTTTCTGATAATTATTGTGTTTGTAAACTTGGTTCCACGTGCTTGGGGGTTCTGCAATTGAGTACCGCGTATCATCCTAAAACCCCGCGCATTTACTGTATGGCTAACTACTATAGTTTTTTGCTATCCTATGTATGCTAGAATATTTTTAGTGTTTTGTTTGCTTAATCAGTGGTCAGGGGTATAGTTTGTCTTACTTTGCCTCTGTCTCTGTCGTTGCTACTTTTTTCTTATAGTTCGATGAACTTTTTGCTTTTTTAAATATTGGCAACGTCGTTTTTTCCCTTGGACTCGAGAATACAGATTTCTGCGGCCTTTTCTTGGACTGTGCTGTACTCTGAATGACTACATTAATTGCCCACCGTATATATGGTTTGATAATGAGGGTATTCTGCCTGGGTGGTACTGCATATTGTAGTTTAAATGCAACCACTATCATGTACTGAGTCTGTTGTTTTTGCCCACAGAATTTACTGTTAGGTTGTCATAGACTGTTGCTGATGATTACTGTTTAGAGATAGAGACTACAACCAGTTCCTAAGCTGCTTATTTGTGCATCCTAAGGACATATATCTTATCTGTATTTAAGCTGCCTATTTGTCTGTGCCTTTTTTCCTGCCTAGATGTTTTGTAATGAAATGCAACTTTTTTGTACAGATTAGCCTGATTGTCCTAATTGCAATTTGTAATCAAACTGTTCTTGTGTCTTTTATTTATCCTTTTCTAGCTGGTTTAGGGTACTTTTTCCTCTCTCAACTCCAGAAAGTGCTCAGTTTGGACTCCTAAGACTGCAATTTCCACCCACCAATACCTGCCTGGGTCATTCTCCCCTGGGTTACCTTTATACCCTGGACAATTATAACCTGGACAAAACCAAACTAAAGTTATACTGTATGTTTCTATGATATTTTTCTTTCAAAAGTGCTATTTTTGTTATTTCTGGTTATCCTCTCCTGATACATATACTAGACTTCTGCCAGTCTCCGCCAGCAGCCATACCCCCCCCTGCCTGCTATACTGCTTGACCCCTTACTCTGTCTCCTCACTTCTGCTGATTACTATATATACTGCATTACTCCTATATCGATTTGTGACTCCAGTACTTACTTCCATTCCCCTTCTCCTACCTTAAGTACTCTCTTTCTCTCCTGACAATATCCTAGTTTCTCCTCCTTCTTCCCATGCCGTATGTTTAGAGTGTCTCTCCTGACTGTTTCTTTTCCTTGCAGTTCTTCTTGCCTATATCTACCTCCTAGTATTAGTTCATTCTGTCCCTGTGTTCTCCGTTACCTTTTTCACTACTTCTTTGCCTCCCTTGTAACTATCCTGAAACTGTTTCTCCTGAACTTCATTTATTCCTTTCCCTTCGCCTCTAGTTAACCTAACTAACTTCTTGTTTCCAGCCTACTCCCCTTGGATATCTACTTGCTGATTGTTCTCCCCTCCTCTGCTCTTGCACAAGGTGTGTACCTGAAGCTATTCTGCTCTGCTTCTTTTTCCTAACTAACTTATTCGAACTACTTCACATCCTCCCCTCTCCTATTACTGCTTCCTCTCTTCCTCCCTATTTTGTCCCCTTTTGAGGCTATCATCACTTTCCTATTCTCTGAACAATACTTCCAGGCTTATCCTCCCACTATATTAGGTTACCCTCATCTAGCTCCATCTAGTACTACTACTAATAGGGCTACCCTTTTCTGAATTTAATCTAATAGCCTTTTTAAGGCACGTATTAGTGGACCCTCTTCTATTCTACTATTTTATTTTTCCCCTATTGCCCTTACTATATGTCCTGTATTCCCTTATCATAGGACTCCTCCCATCTTTTTCTACAACTAGCTGTATACCCTAGTGTTAATGAACAATCTGCCCGCCCCCTGGCTTACTACTTCCGTTCCAGAAACTGTTATAAGGAGTAGTTCCCTTAGGGCGCCATCTTGTTTCTCCCCCTTTGCGCGTCGCTGCTGTTGGAGCGGTGGTGAGTAGGTTGAGTCTGTTGTGCCTCACATACTTCTGGTAACTGTTTGTATTTTGATTTATCTGGTTAGTTGTCTTCATTGTACTGAGAGTAGCCTCTTGTTTTAAATCATTTACCTTGTAGTGATGCAATACATCGCTACAGTGCATTCTATGTTTGCTACACGAATATCCTATTTGTAGCTTATGCGTTTACCTGCTGAATTGTCGCACATCCAACGCTGCTTCCACTAGACTAGTTTAAGGTTGGGAATTTGCTTGTGTTTACAAAGTAATTATTCACCATCTGTGATATTCTGGTTATTGCCAAAGCTGTCGCCCATGCAATACTGCTGTCATTAAATTAGATAATAGCTATTTTGGATTCTTGTTGGTGTATTTTAGTGTCGGAAAATCTTACTTATTTCACTAGCCATTATAGGCATCTCAGGCTGTTGTGTTAGCTTTCAGTGTCTCTGGACTAGCATTTAAATTGCACAGGTATCTCATCATTGTTGTCGCTAGTGCTTGGGGATTTGTGTAGCTAGTTTTTTATATGCATTCACATGTTTTCTCAGTAGTACTTACTGTCGCTTGTAACCCACAGCCTTTTACTTGTTGTTGGTGTTATCTTTTTGAGGGCTTTGTTTTATACCTTTTGATTTTACTTTCTGATAATTATTGTGTTTGTAAACTTGGTTCCACGTGCTTGGGGGATCTGCAATTGAGTACCGCGTATCATCCTAAAACCCCGCGCATTTACTGTATGGCTAACTACTATAGTTTTTTGCTATCCTATGTATACTAGAATATTTTTAGTGTTTTGTTTGCTTAATCAGTGGTCAGGGGTATAGTTTGTCTTACTTTGCCTCTGTCTCTGTCGTTGCTACTTTTTTCTTATAGTTCGATGAACTTTTTGCTTTTTTAAATATTGGCAACGTCGTTTTTTCCCTTGGACTCGAGAATACAGATTTCTGCGGCCTTTTCTTGGACTGTGCTGTACTCTGAATGACTACTTTAATTGCCCACCGTATTTATGGTTTGATAATGAGGGTATTCTGCCTGGGTGGTACTGTATATTGTAGTTTAAATGCAACCACTATCATGTACTGAGTCTGTTGTTTTTGCCCACAGAATTTACTATTAGGTTGTCATAGACTGTTGCTGATGATTACTGTTTAGAGATAGAGACTACAACCAGTTCCTAAGCTGCTTATTTGTGCATCCTAAGGACATATATCTTATCTGTATTTAAGCTGCCTATTTGTCTGTGCCTTTTTTCCTGCCTAGATGTTTTGTAATGAAATGCAACTTTTTTGTACAGATTAGCCTGATTGTCCTAATTGCAATTTGTAATCAAACTGTTCTTATGTCTTTTATTTATCCTTTTCTAGCTGGTTTAGGGTACTTTTTCCTCTCTCAACTCCAGGAAGTGCTCAGTTTGGACTCCTAAGACTGCAATTTCCACCCACCAATACCTGCCTGGGTCATTCTCCCCTGGGTTACCTTTATACCCTGGACAATTATAACCTGGACAAAACCAAACTAAAGTTATACTGTATGTTTCTATGATATTTTTCTTTCAAAAGTGCTATTTTTGTTATTTCTGGTTATCCTCTCCTGATACATATACTAGACTTCTGCCAGTCGCCAGCAGCCATACCCCCCCCTGCCTGCTATACTGCTTGACCCCTTACTCTGTCTCCTCACTTCTGCTGATTACTATATATACTGCATTACTCCTATATCGATTTGTGACTCCAGTACTTACTTCCATTCCCCTTCTCCTACCTTAAGTACTCTCTTTCTCTCCTGACAATATCCTAGTTTCTCCTCCTTCTTCCCATGCCGTATGTTTAGAGTGTCTCTCCTGACTGTTTCTTTTCCTTGCAGTTCTTTTTGCCTATATCTACCTCCTAGTGTTAGTTCATTCTGTCCCTGTGTTCTCCGTTACCTTTTTCACTACTTCTTTGCCTCCCTTGTAACTATCCTGAAACTGTTTCTCCTGAACTTCATTTATTCCTTTCCCTTCGCCTCTAGTTAACCTAACTAACTTCTTGTTTCCAGCCTACTCCCCTTGGATATCTACTTGCTGATTGTTCTCCCCTCCTCTGCTCTTGCACAAGGTGTTTCTGCCCCGCTCCACTCCCCTCCCTACCCCCAATTCCCACCCACCCCCAGGGGTCCTTAACTTATACCTCACTAGACACTCCCCCCTATCCTCCTAACCTATCTCCATCCTCCATACTAGACCTCTCCCCAACCTTTACTTCTCTTTTCTTTCCCCTCCACTCCTTCATATCCTCCTATCATTTTGACTTCCAAATCTACCACTATTCTTTTAAAGCTGCTTCAACCACTATTTAACCTTATCTCTACCATCCTCCTACATAACTCTTTCATACCCTGCCTTATTTTACATTCTATCCACTATCGATCTAATAATTACTTCTTATCTGTCTAGCTCTGACTATCCCCTATCTCAACTTCCATATACTTATTCTCCATTTATCCCTTCTTTATACACTGTTGCTGATCTACTTGGTCTTAACTAATTATATTTAACAAGTTACTCTAGTTCTTCAACTCTTCACTACTATGTCTCCAACTGTAAAAGCCTTTCTCATCTATGCCCTTCTCTCTACTACTGCTATAGCCTCTCTTTCCCTATCTTACTATATCACCTCTTTGCATATTAACACTTTATATGAACAAAACCTTCATCTAAAGCAAACTTTACCTTCCTCTTTCTTCAGCTCCCTTAAACATAGTAACATTACCTGTTCTTCCAACTATCTACTGCCAAAATACCATAGGGCATCTCACATAACCTTCTATTTTAACAAAAGAATTCTTAATATTTGCCTCAAACTTCTTAAATTACTATCTTTGTCCCATCATCAACTCCTCTTACATGGTGACATTCATCCTAATCCCGGTCCCTCTAGCCTAAGCAATTATAACCAAAATATTAATTCTTCTCCTCTTCTTGCACAAGGTACTAGAGCAACCAATTCCCTTCTAATAGCTCACATTAACATTAGAAGTATTAATAACAAAATTCACCATCGTCATGCTCTCCTTCACCTGCATTCATTCAATATATTATGTATAACAGAAACATGGCTAAAACCCTCTACTCTAGACCAGGAAATCACCCCTCCTGGCTATAACATACTTAGAAATGACCGAACAAAGAAGAAAGGTGGTGGTATAGCCATCATCTATAAATCCAACCTACAAATTACCCAGTTTAAGGAACTTCCATTAACAGGCCCCAAAACTGAAATTTTATCAATCAAGCTACAGATTAACAACAATAAAGCAATCTATCTAATTTGTATGTACCTTCCCCCTGGTAATAATACCCAGACTCTAGAAAACCTACTCAGTTCTCTTACTAACCAACTACCCCAAGAAACCATAATACTTGGTGATTTTAACATTGATTGGAAAACCTGTGTAGCCCAGCAACCTACTAACCATATTAATCTCCATGGTTACTCTCAATTAATAACAACTACAACTAGAATCCATAAACCAAATAAGAAAGAAACAATTCTGGACTGGATTCTAATTAATAACGCCCCCAGCAACTATACTCCAGGGACACTTCCTGACAGTATTAGTGATCACATACTTACATATGTTATCAGACAAAAATTGAATATTCCTAATATGCATAAACTAAGAAGATGCCGCTCAAAAAGATTTTTCAACCCTGATAACTTCCTTACTGAATTACAGGCATGTGACTGGTCACCTTTATCACACCTTGAACTTAATGAAGCAGTCACCTATTTTAACACTAAGTTTCTGCAAATCCTTGACTATCATGCTCCATTCCACTCTACCAGGATAAGAGCCAAAACTGCCCCTTGGCTAACAAAGCAAACAAAAGAAAAAATGATCCTTAGAGATAAAATCTGGGCTAAATGGAGAGCTACCAAATCTCCAGCTGATCATCTCCTCTATAAACAGTTAAGAAATACTACCAAGAAAGACACTCTTAGAGATAAAAAGGAATTTTATCTTCATCTTCAAAAAACTACTCAAAATACCCCTCAAAAATTTTGGTCAGGTGTTAATAAACTTCTTAAACCAGGACATTCTCCTACTCCTACCCCTTTAGGATTTAACCCTAACACCTCTACTCAGATCCCAGATGCCTTTAATAACTACTTTAAAGAAGCCATTCTAACCCTAGCCAACTCACTACCAACACCTATTGCATCCTCACAAAATATCTCTCCAGCCTCTACTAATGCCTTTCAAATCCAACCTGTCTCATCATCTATCATATATAAGCTTCTCTTAAAACTAAAACCTTGCACCCCATTTGCTGACCAACTCCCATCCGAATACTTACAAATTGCTGCAAAAGCTATTTATCACCCAATATCTATTCTGATAAATAGGACCATCGCTGAAAGGAAAATCCCTTCAATTTGGAAAATATCTCACATAATTCCCCTTCATAAAGGGGGCCCTTCCTCTGAACTATCCAACTATCGTCCTATTGCCTTACTGTCCCCATTAGCTAAGATAATGGAAAGGTGCATACACAAACAATTTCTTAACTACCTTCTTCAGAACAAACTTCTAGCCGACTGTCAACATGGTTTCAGGCCCCACCACAGCACTACAACTGCCCTTCTTTCCTTTGCTGACTCCATCAATAAAAATCGAAATAATAACCGTTTCTCTTCTGCACTATTCATAGACCTATCAAAAGCTTTTGATATGGTTAACCATAACATACTTCTTGAAAAACTTAACATCCTCTCTCTAAGCTCACATTCTTTACAGTGGTTTAGAAGCTATCTCGAAAACAGGCAACAAGCAGTGCTTTGGGAGAATAACCTATCATCCTTACTCCCAGTAAATATTGGTGTTCCACAAGGATCTACCCTTGGACCCCTTCTTTTCTCAGTATTTATTAATGACCTTTATTTGAATGTGCCACAAGCGACCTGCATCCAATATGCAGATGACTCAACATTGATCTGCTCTGCTACAAATGTTCCCTCTCTCCAGTCCATCATCCAAACAACCTTTCATAACGTTGAAAATGGTTTATGCAGCACTGCCTCCTCCTTAACCCCAAAAAAACAAAGCTACTTCTCTTTACTCCTACTAATAAATCTCCTACACCTTTCTTTACTATCTCCTCAAATAATTCTACCTGTATTAACCCTGACAATACCACTCGACTATTAGGAGTAACCATTGACAACCATCTTAACTTTGATGACCAAATTAACACTACTATTAAAGCTGTTAATAAAAAAATTGGGACACTCTATAGAATTAAACCCTTCCTTAACCCAGCAGCTAGAAAAACCATTGCACAGACCCACCTGCTTTCCACCCTTTTTTATGCTTCAGCTATATTTACCACACTATCTAAAAATAACATCAACAAACTATCTACCTGCTATAACAGTATAGCTAGATTCATTAATGCTACTCCCCTTAGAACTCACCACTGTCACAACCTCAAACAACTAAATTGGCTAGAACTAAATAACCACTTACTCTACCAACAATTACTTATCATTCATAAAACCCTTCATTTCCCTGATAATACTCCGAGCCTGGCTAAACTTATTTCTCCATATAAGAACCTAACCACACTTCGTTCTGCAAATAAGTTCCTAGTATCCATAACTAAATCATACAATAAAGCTGGGGATGCATTATTTTCAAATTCCATAGGTAAACACTGGAATCAACTCCCTCAAGAAATAGCTACTCTAGAATCTACCTCTCTGTTCAAAAGACAAGTCAAAGAACATCTTACTTCACAATGGCTATGTCCCTGTACCAATCCCGACTGAAAGTAATTCTTAATACGCCTAATATTTTTCCTGTCCCCTTACTGAGCCCCTACCTGATGCCTTCTGGAGTTGAGAGTTGAATCTTAAGGTATGCCTTCGATTATTTTAACTTTAGTATTTAGTTCTTATTATTTTTTTTTGTAGAACATGACTTACAAGTTTTTAAATGTTATTGCTATCCTCTCTTGTACCTTGTATAATTCTATGAAGGAAAACATTTTTTATTGTTATAAATATTTTATTGTTAGAAATCACTGTGATTTTATCTGTACTGGAGCTTTTCTCCCCGGGCCTCTGCTGTAAACGGATATATGTCCAGCTAGACTAGCCCGGTCAACACATGTAAAATAAAATAAATAAATAAATTATTGTGAAACCTAGAAGGATAAAGAAACAGTGCCAATGTATCCAAGTGACCACAGCAGCAATAATCAAACGCACACTGGCCTACTACATTAAGCTATAGCACACCAGATATACCATATCAGACACCATTGGCATGGTGCCACTGATTAACATCCTCCATATATACTGTTGCTAGGCACAACAAACAGCACACATGCTGGTGCAAGAAGGCATGTTACAATGGTTATCAATACACATATAGAACAAGGATGACACACATAACCCATCATTAAAGCAGTTTTATTTTTTCAAAATTGGTTTATTTTCAAGCAAAAATATCTGTCTCAAAATAATGTCCCCAAACTGAGTTTACTAACATCTGATTCAATTGCTATGCATGCAGATTAGTCTGAACCATCCTACCAGTGACCTACTGGACAAGGTTCCCCTAACAAATCTGTTGTACCCAAAGATGCTGGACTTGAACGCTCTCCTGGCACAACCCCTGGGAGGTGGGGACTTCATGGCAGTCTGTCTTGGTATGCATAAGATTGCAAAGTGAGTGTCTGTGGGCATCCACCAGAAGGCACTGAGTATGCATGGCAACATAGGCTGCCTCCAAACTATCCACTGGGATGATTGCCATAGACAGTCTGTCTTTTACTGCCAAAACAGGTACCATGCGATGTTGGTCATGAACTCTATGCTGTGTGACAGTAATCTATCCTGGAAAAAATCTAAATGATGCTGGATCTGCTGACCACAGAAAAGCTGTATTACCTCTTCCTCCATAGCCTGCTGCTTATCCATGATGACTGGCAGCAAATTATGGACACAGGAGAATGTCTTCAGCACTGTCTCCTCAGACTGACCATAGCAATAAAAGTCATCCAGATCTTGGCTACATCATTGGAGATTGCATCAGCAACCTCACCTATGCACTCTACCTCCATCCTTATCACTGGCATAGATTCTATGAAAGGCTCTACCTCATGATATATCACACAGAGTCCTTCCCCCGGGCATCAGCATGATATACAACATTTGCAGCCAGGACAAGTTGCTCATGTTATTCTGTAAAATAAAGAAAATTCAATGTTAACAAAAACATTTACCATTTATAAGTGCAATCAGTAAACCCAAACAATTTCTGGAGCAAACATCAGACGACCATTTTGCAGTAAACAGTTCATGAACACAGACACACTCCTCACATCAAACATCCACTGCACTATCTCATAGTTCTGTCCAGGAAATGTACAACATGTGAACAGTGAGCATATGGGACATGTTGATAAATGTATGCACTAATATACACTGCAATTTGGGGTTGCCTTCAGTTCAAGGAGCAGCACATGAATGCAGTAATGATTGTTCAGGGAAGCATGTATATGTCATGGCAGAACAGCATAACAAATATAATGTCACACCTGCTGCTGACCACACCACATATTACCAGCCCAGTTACCCACAATAGTGCAATGCCAAGAGCATGCATCAGAAATGTACACATTAGTTGTAACAACAACATGAATAACATTACAGACATATTACATGCAAAAGCTAATTATGTAATAACACACAGCCAACATAAATCAAGATTAATACATGAATAGGTCACAATATAGAGAGTCTCAAGGACTACACCACACTGGCATATAACAAGTACTGTGTCTCTTATAACTATGCTTGCAATAAATAGGCATGTACATGGGAATACATATGTAACATGCATACAACCTGGCACAGAGGTTCCAGCATTTCAGTGCTGTGAATGCTAAACCAATATATGCATATGCTGGCATGACACCGCTGCACACTATGACATACAAATGAAGATCTACTCTAAACCTCAATACAAGTCAAATGTGACTGGCCAGCACAGGGTCATGTAACACAAATGGATCAGTTTTGTTCAAATGACATAATAAACAGAACAAACATTTACACAGAGTACACCAATATTAACTTACTTTATAATAGAATTAACAGATTTTTGTTTAAAAAAAACTTCTTTCTGTTTAATAGTGAAATTTACGATCAGTTACGAGGAACTGCAATGGGGGCAGCATTCGCCGCTATGTATGCAAATACTGTGATGGCAAAGTTTGAATATATATATATATATATATATATATATATATATATATACACACACACACACACACACACACACATTTGTTCTATAAAAAACAAGTAGTTCATTATTTTAGGTTTATAGACGATTTGATATTTTTGTGTGATGGAAATAAAGGTGAAGTTCAATCCTTTATAGATGATTTACATAACAATGTTTTTGGCTTCAAATTTGATGGCATACAAATGGGTAAGAAAGTTACGTTCTTAGATATAGATATTAATGGCCTTGAAACAACAGTTCATAGGAAATTTGGCCAGAATAATGCCTTTCTATATGGCACTAGTTGCCACCCATGCCATTTAATAGCTGTATTGCCATACAATGAATTTCTAAGATTAAATAAATTATGCAGCTCTAATGTTGTTTTTGAATGTTTTGTTTGTTTGTGTCTTTTGGCTTTTCCCGGTTAGGGGTCGCCACAGCGGAACTCCAGTCCGTTAATGATTGGCAGTAGATTTTTACATGCCGAGTTGCCAGCTCTGACGCGCAGCCTTTAACGAAGGTACACCCATTCACGCATGTCTCCACACAGAAGACGCTCTAGCTGAGAATCGAACAGGACAGCGTCTTACTGTGAGGCGACAATGTTACCGCAGCACCACAGATGTTGTTTTTGAATGTGAACTATTAAAAACAGAAAATATGTTTATAGAGAGGGGATATAACAAACAAATAGTGGAAGAATTTAAGAATAAAGTAAAAGAACACAGATATGAAACAACAAATAGGCGTAATTGTGCCTTGAGGAAAGGTGAAGCAAATGGAAATAACAATGAAGTGACAAGAAAAGATAGAAATAATGAAGGAAAGATGATAGATGGTGATAGAGAAGTTTACTTTGTGACAACATTTAATGTACTGACAGAAGCTATGGTTAGGGAAGTTAAAAAATATTGGAAAATGGTAGTTGATAAAGATTTGAAATATCTGATAAAGAATCAGGTGAAAGTTTCTTACAAAAAAAGTAGAAACTTGGTTGACATGGTAGTACATAATCGTTTTATGCCACTTGAAATTATTATACATCCTAATTTAAAGGAAAATAAAACAGGAACCATGGGTTGTAAAAAATGATCAGTGTGTAAACATGTAGTGACAGCTTTTTCAAAAATTAATGGTGTTAGATTCACCTCTAGAGATCTTTATATATGTGTTACAGAAGAAATAATGTATGCCCTTAGTTAGGTGTAGCTGTAACCTTTATTATACAGGGGAAACAGGGAGAGCGTTTAAAGTGCGCTTGCAAGAACACATAAGGGACATTAAAAATCATAAAATAGAAAGCCTTTTAGGACGTTTTACAACTGCACACAATGCCAAGCCAGATTGCTTACAAGGATGCATTCTGGAAAAAATGAAAGTTTCATTGGGTGAAGTTTCATGTATTAAAGAAAAGCTATTGAAAAAAGAAACTCTGTTCATTTTAAAGTATAACACTTTGGAACCTCATGGGTTAAATAAGGAAGTTAATTGGAAATATGTAATTTAGTGTATTGATTGATTGAGTGATTGAT